>NC_079457.1:41798773-42098773 GCF_903798145.1 Danio aesculapii
AGCAGCTGCAAGTGGATGGAATGAGAGATCGTTGTTGACCACGTACCGGCTCGGCTTGGAACCCACTCTCCGAATCCAACTGGCCACATTAGATGATACAATGGGTCTGGAGAGATTCATCCAACATTCTCTCCGATGTTCCGATCGTCTCCGTTCCTATCAACAGGACACCATCACCCCCTCGTCTGCACTCCTCCAATCGCCTGAGTCAACAGCCTCTCCAGAACCAGAACCCATGATAATAGAGTCTGGAAGACTGACATCAGCGGAACGACAGAGGAGGCTGACCCGGGGTCTGTGTCTATACTGCGGTGTCAGTGGACACACCCGTATGGAGTGTCCCCTTCGTCCCATTCGGACTTCAGTGAGTGTATTCAGTACGAATATTGAACAATGTAAACCACTTACTACCACCGTACAAATAACTACTGCCTCTATTTCTCTCCTTGTCACAGCCCTCATCGACTCCGGGTCAGCAGGGAACTTCATCTCCCAATCCCTCTGTCGTCAACTCCACCTCCGTACTGAGCGTCCTCGCATATATACCAGATACAACCGATAACCCAGTGCACTCGATCTTCGACCCGTATCCATCGACAATGCGAAGACATCCTTCTTCAAGTGGGGTTGTTACATCAAGAGAGGATTCAATTTCTGGTTCTGGAGGGTGCAAATATGGACATCATTCTAGGGCGCCCGTGGCTGGTGAAGCACGATCCCATCATCTCTTGGGGCACAGGAGAGATAAAGAAATGGGGATCTGGATGTACACCTGCCTGTTTTCCAAATCTCCCTCTTCAAGGTCGGAACCCCATTTCTTTGTTTGCAACATCGGTCGAGAGCCCTCCTGAGAAGCAGTCTATCCACATTCCTAAGGAGTACAGCTCCTTTCATGATGTCTTCTGCCCCAAGAGAGCTTCCCAGCTACCGCCGCATCGGCCATGGGACTGCGCGATCGACCTAGTTCCAGATGCCCAGTTGCCAAGAGGTAGGATCTACCCGCTCTCGCTTCCAGAGAATCAGGCAATGGAAGATTACATAAGGGAGGCTCTGAGTCAGGGGTACATACGTCACTCAAAATCACCAGCCGCCTCAAGCTTCTTCTTTGTGGCCAAGAAGGACGGAGGGCTGCGTCCATGCATCGACTACAGGGTCCTAAATAACGGTACAGTAAAATACCGATATCCCCTTCCTCTGGTACCAGCCGCTTTGGAACAGCTCCGAGAAGCTAAAGTCTTCACTAAATTGGACCTCCGCAGCGCGTATAATCTGATAAGAATACGTGAGGGGGACCAATGGAAGACAGCATTCGTGACCCCTACTGGCCACTATGAATATGAGGTCATGCCTTACGGTCTGGTCAACGCCCCCTCCGTATTCCAAAACTTCATTCATGAAGTCCTCCGGGAGTTTCTTCACCACTGTGTAATAGTGTACATAGATGACATCCTCATTTACTCCCGGAGTGAGGCCGAACATCGCCAACACGTTGCGGAGGTCCTACACACATTGAGAGAACATCACCTCTACCTCAAAGCGGAGAAATGCTCATTCCACCAGAAGTCGATTCATTTCTTGGGATACATCATTGACCAAACCGGTATACGTATGGATGGGAAGAAAATTGAGGCTGTTCTATCCTGGTCAGAACCCACTTCCATTAAGGAGCTCCAGAGGTTTCTTGGGTTTGCTAACTTTTATAGACGGTTTATCAAGGACTACAGCAGGATTACATCACCTCTCACTAATCTCCTCAAGGGTAAACCCAAAGGACTGGAGTGGACCAAAGAAGCAGCCGCAGCCTTCCGCCTTCTTAAGAAGGAGTTCACAAGGGCCCCACTCCTGACTCATCCTGACCCAAATCTTCCTTTCGTGGTGGAAGTGGACGCATCCACCACCGGCGTCGGGGCAGTATTATCTCAACATCATGATACACCGCCCCGACTGCATCCCTGTGCCTATTTCTCTCGGAAGTTGAGCCCGGCGGAGCAGAATTACAGCATAGGAGACAGGGAGCTTCTAGCAATCAAGCTAGCCTTGGAGGAGTGGCGTCACTGGTTGGAGGGAGCCAAACATCCGTTCCAGGTGATCACAGATCACAAAAACCTCCAATACATCAAAGAGGCCAAGAGACTATGTCCACGTCAAGCCAGATGGTCACTTTTCTTCTCACGTTTTGATTTCTCCATTTCCTATCGTCCAGGACCCAAGAATCTAAGAGCAGACGCTCTCTCTCGTTTACACGAGCATCACGATCATGAAGAACTCCCAACGAAGATTCTTCCCGAACACATCTCCATTTGTCCGATCACCTGGAACGCTCCTCCAGTCGTTGCCACTCCGGAAGCCCCTGCTCCGCCGGGATGCCCTCCTCATCGGCAGTTCATACCACCTGAACACCGGGTAGATCTGATCCACTCCTTACATACCTCGCTAGGCACTGGACATCCAGGGATCAACAATACTCTCTCGCTAGTATCCCAACGATTCTGGTGGCCAAACATGGCAAGGGATGTGAGGCAATATGTTCAGGGCTGTAAGGACTGTGCCCAATCCAAGAGCCCACGTCATCTACCCGCTGGAAAGCTCCATCCCTTGCCGATTCCGAACCGTCCCTGGTCACACCTAGGAGTGGACTTTATCACTGACCTCCCTTCGTCAGAAGGTAATACCTGTATTCTAGTCATAGTAGATAGATTCTCAAAGTTTGTCAAACTAATCCCTCTGAAAGGTCTTCCCACAGCCTTTGAAACTGCCGACAATATCTTTAATCAAGTCTTCAGGTCATTTGGTATTCCAGAAGATATTGTGTCGGACAGAGGTCCACAGTTCATCTCACGTCTATGGAAAGCCTTCTTCAAGCTCCTAGGTGTGGCCGTCAGCCTCTCTTCTGGATATCATCCCCAAACCAACGGGCAGACAGAGAGGAAGATTCAGGAGGTGGGACGGTTCCTGAGGACCTTCTGCAGTGGTCACCAGAACTCCTGGAGCCAGTATTTGGGCTGGGCAGAATATGCCCAAAATTCACTGCGGCAACCCTCCACCGGACTCACGCCATTCCAGTGCGTCCTGGGCTTCCAACCACCGCTCTTTCCCTGGGATGGCGAACCATCTGATGTCCCCGCAGTGGATCACTGGTTCCGGGAGAGCGAGAGAGTCTGGGACGAGGCTCATCAACATCTGCAGAGGGCAGTCCGTCGAAGCAAGGTAACCGCCGATAGGAGAAGGTCTGAAGAACCCAGATACACACCCGGACAAAAGGTGTGGCTATCCACCCGGGACATACGCATGCGACTGCCCTCTCGCAAGTTAAGTCCCCGATTTGTTGGTCCCTTCACCATCGTGGAACAGGTTAACCCCGTCACCTACAAACTACAATTACCCTCTCACTACCGTATTCACCCTACATTCCACGTATCACTCCTGAAACCCTATCACGATCCTGTTCTTCCCTCCACAGAGCCTGACCACGAAGAGGAACCCCCTCCTCCACTGCTCCTAGAAGAAGGAGCCGTCTACGCAGTGAAGGAGATCTTGCGTTCCCGACGTCGTGGTGGCCAGTTGGAGTACCTGGTGGACTGGGAAGGGTACGGCCCCGAAGAAAGGACATGGGTTCCCAGAGCTGATATTCTCGATCCTAGTCTCATGGTGGAGTTTCATGAGAGCCACCCTGAGTTCCCAGCGCCTAGAGGCAGAGGGAGACCACCACGGCGTCGGAGGTGTCGGCCCTCAGGAGCGGGCCCTGGGGAGGGGGGTACTGTCATGGATTGGTCAGGCTCTCACGACCCCCACTCACGAAGATCACCATCACCTGACTTCTAATGAGCACACAGCTGCATCACATTCACGAGCACCAGATAAAAGCACAGCACTCCAGTCGCTCATTGTCCGGGCTCGTCTCGACGAAAGCGGACAACTGAGCGACCACTCAGCGTAGTCATCCTCAGCTAAAACAAACGATTTACTTACCTGTTCTCTTTGTATTCCTCCTAGTCTTCCTGGTCCTCCCGAATCGTCCTGTCTTCCAGTCCTTCCAAGTCTGTGTCATCCTCTGTCAGCTGTATCTGGTGTGTGCTGTCCATCCTCGTGTATTCCTGTTACCCAGCCACGGAGGAAAAGACCCCAACATCATTCCTGATCCTCCTGGCTATCCTTCATGTGCTCCTTGTTGTCATTTAATAAACACCCTAACGTTTCCTTACCTCTGTCTCCTGTCCGCTTCATAACAGTATGTATATACATATATATATATATGTGTGTGTGTGTGTGTATATATATATATATATATATATATATATATATATATATATATATATATATATATATATATATATATATATATATATATATATATATATATATATATATATATATATATATATATATATGTATGTGTGTGTGTGTGTGTGTATATATATATATATATATATGTGTGTGTGTATATATATATATATATATATATATATATATATATATATATATACATATATATATGTGTGTGTGTGTGTGTGTGTGTGTATCAGGTAAGGAAACTGAATGTGTTACACTGAACTTGTGCAACATACAATGTTATATGAAAAAAGACAGGACTGGTTTTTAGTTTTAAAACATGTTCAAACGTGACAATTCAAAATGTTTGCAGAATACTTTAAAAAAAGCCTTGTTCAACAGCCAGTTCGGCAGACAGACAAAGATATACACACTCATACACATGAGTCTTATCACTTTTGTGTGTATGGTGAGATGAAATCACATATTAATCTGATTTGTCTGCTTCCTATGGTATTTACGTTTGCTATAACTGGCTGTGTGAAATCATACAGGCATCAACACAACTTAAAGTCGGAGTTAAAGTCAGCCGCATTTGTGGAGAGGCAAGAAGGTTGATGCAGAATTACACAACACAATTGGCACAACTAATGGCCTGGATTTTTATAATGAGATTGTTTATTCATTCATTTTCTTTTTGGTTTAGTTACTTTATTTATCAGGGGTCGCCACAGCGAAATGAATCACTAAATTATCCAGCAAGTGTTTTACTCAGCGGACGCCCTTCCAGCCGCAACCCAACACTGGAAAACACCCATACACTCTTGCATTCACACACACTACGGCTAATTTAGCTTATTCAATTCACCTACAGCACATGTCTTTGGACTGTGAGGGAAACCGGAGCACCCGGAGGAAACTCATGTGAACACAGGGAGAACATACAAATGCCACACAGAAATGCCAATTGACCCAGCTGGGGCTCGAACCAGCGACCTTCTTGCTGTGAGGCGACAGTGCTACCCACTGTGCCACCATGATGCCCATAATGAAATCAGTTAATGCAATTTTCAATACCTAATAAATGAACTAATTAAAGAACATCCAAACATTTTACAGATATGTCAAGATGGAAATATAAAAGCTGATCACACAAGTTGTCTAATTGGGTGCTGAACAAAATTGTCAACACATTGAACATGAAATTTTAAGTAAAACGACTGTAATCTAATGTACTCTAATAACTGCATGAAATATAATTCTAGAGTAAGGAAAGGGGAGTGTTTTTTTTTTTGAGAGAGAGAGAAGAGTGTTTCTACAGGTGGTTTGTCAAGCCCACTCACCTGTGTGAAGCACACTTCATAAATGCACAGTTTTTATATGATATGGAGTGATTGTAATAAAGTGTCTGGTGCAAATGTGCAAAAACTAGTGCAAGTGTAAGTTGAAGTGTCCGAGAGATGAAAGAGTGTGTTTTCTACAGGTGGTTTGTCAGGACATTGACATGACATTTCCTGTTGGCAGCAGGTGGTGCTATGACTGTAGCTGAATATTGTCATGTTGATGTGTTAGGGACAGGACATCAAGCATGTGCATTTTGGGGCGAATTGGACATTGATTGTTTTCCTGTTTAATAATGAAAAAACCAGCAATCACCAGCATGGAAAATATCCACTCGGTCTACAATTCTGTCACAGAAATGAACTACAACTCCCATCAGGCACCTCACACACACCAGTTGTTTCAAAAACTTTCCATTTCAAAATTACAAAGAAAAAACAAGCAACACATTGAACATGAAATTTTAAGTAAAACGACTGTAATCTAATGTACTCTAATAACTGCATGAAATATAATTCTATGTACAGAACAAGTTAGCACTGTGTATGCATGTTAGAATAATCTGTGCATTCTGTAAACACACCAATCTGCGGTGGACTGAGATGAAATCAGCTCAAAAGACCTTGAGCTTTGGAATTATGGTTCTCAACCTTCAGTAATAATATTTTATGGGCCATTGATGTTTGGCTATAAGTAAAACATTTAGTTTTAGTAAAAAAGAATATGCCTGCTGTATGCATCTATCATTTGGTGTAGGATATTAGTGCTCCACATTTTATATAAAAATCATTATTGCAGTAACAGTACATAAAATATTCATATTGGAGAGAGATGTGATAATTGTCTTATTTTAGTTTGTCTAATTGTCATATTTTTCCAAATCTAACCAATCAAAACTATCTTTATTCCTGCCTCCCCAGTTGGTGCTATTATGCTATTGGCTAGACTGACCCCAATGGTGAGCCTAGTGCCTCTGAGCTAAGAGCTGAAAATAAATATTAATGGCGGGAGTAGAAACAAACAAGGAAAATGAATAAGAATCAAAATGTCTGCCAGGAATATCAGTAATTTATAGTCAAAATATTTGCATGTTGACGAGTTTTTTTTTTTTGCCTGATTTAATTAGATCAGAACAATTGTCTTTTACTTGTATATTTTAGTGTGATCATTACATAAATCATTTTTTTTAAACAAATAGCTAATAAATTTTTTTTTTTTTTTAGAGAAATTTTATATTTTGTTATCATAGTACTCAACAACAATATCGCATAATTTTCTCAATATTGTGCAGCTCTACAGGATATTAAACCTTACTGTAGCACAGCAGACTCTGGCTACTGTGTTTGGTTTTTTTAATGCCATCTATCACCACGGTTAATCTCTAACCAGACAACCTGAGTGCTCCCGCTTCAGCTCTCACCCTCTGGCTTTTCCGGAGTAAGACCAAACAGTAGCCAAGAGTAAACTTAAAACCTGCGCTCACCTTCACATTCAGTCACAGAGCTACATCCGGCACTTTAATTAAACACACAGTTCAGTTGTCAATCAATTACTACACTTTCTGACACATTGAAATGATCTGAAATGAGTTAACTGTTATTCAAATTACACTTATATATTACACTTAACTATTACCTTAGTTAACTATTACACTTATCCCTTAATTATTACACAATTAGATTGGTGGCAAATTTAAAAGGAGTTTGTGTTGGACTGTTCATCTGCTTGTCTGACAAAAGATAAATGTATCAAAAAGGTACTACCTGAACTTAGGAGAGATGTGATATGAATTATATGTGAAAAATACGAGTAAATTTATTTGCTAAATGTGAAGTTTGAAGCTGATTGGACATTGTGTTTATATTAGTGTACATACGATTACATTTAGTCATTTAGCTTAAGTTTAAGCTTAAGTAAGGTGCTATGACTGTAGCTGAATATTGTCATGTTGATGTGTTAGGGACAGGACATCAAGCATGTGCATTTTGGGGCGAATTGGACATTGATTGTTTTCCTGTTTAATAATCAAAAAACCAGCAATCACCAGCATGGAAAATATCCACTCGGTCTACAATTCTGTCACAGAAATGAACTACAACTCCCATCAGGCACCTCGCACACACCAGTTCCGGATTACCGATGATTGCACACACACAGCTGGAAGTTCATCATAGACTGATTACATGGAATATATATACTGCTCTCATTCTCACAAAGTTTTGTTTCAAAGCATTTCAAATCGTTTTTCCCTCTTTGTCCTGTCGTGTTATTTATTCTTGTTTGCTGTTGATGTTGTTTTGCTGCCTGTCCTGATCATTTGCCTGTTTTGTTGTGCTCTGTGCTCTTTACCTGTATGCTCCTTTTTGCCCCTGTTTTGACCATTGCCTGCCTGACTAGTCTCTTAAATAAACTGCTATTGTCCCACGTCCCATTGTTACAGAAACATCCTTCAACAAAAACTTAAAATCTACTGTTGATCTGATTAAATCTCTAAGAAGTGTTAATTAATATTTGCCTGAAACTACCCCAAATTTGCAAAGACAATAAAAAAAAATAATAACTTCCTTTTGGGCTTACAGTAGATTTTGCTCCAAGAGACTTTTTGGGAGCCATTCCAATGTAATGTGTGTACTGAATTTGTGTATGGAGCAAAGTATGTAATGTTATATTATGTTCACAATAATTAATTTACTGATCACTGATTGACAATTGTTTATGGATATTCCCAAAAAAAGACCCTCAATGCACACAAAGCTGTGCCTTCATGTCACTTTGAAATAGTACATTCCTGTCATTTCTGCTTGAGGGACGAGGAGAATCCTGAGGCCTTATTAGGGCTCTCAGGAGATAATGTATGTGCATGATCAAAGAACCGATTCCATGTTAAAGAATTCCTCATGTTGCACTTGATGATCATGTTTAAACTTCCATGAAATGAAAGATTGAGAAAGACCTGAAGGGTCATTTCAGAATGTTCAGTGGAGTGACGAGTGATATTCCGGAACTGTACAATTCCCTGCATTCCTTTCAGAATGCCAGAAAGAGCTACATTACTCCCATAACTGATTCCAAAACAAGTGAAACTGCACGATTCTCAATATTAAAATCAGTTATCATTTAAACTAACTGTTATGGAATCACATAGGATTTAAAGGGATAGTTCACAAATTTTTTCACACTCAAGTGTTTGCAAACTTCTATTTTTTTTCTGTTGAACACAAAACAAGATATTTGAAACAATGTTGGGAAAATCCTTCATTGATGTCAATGTTAGGAATAAAAATATACAATGGAACATTCTTTGGTATATATGCCTTTGTGTTCAACAAGAAAGTAACTCAAACAGGTTTGAAACAAGTATAGAATGATTAAACAAAGACAGAATTTTCATTTTTGGTTGAACTTTCACTTTAAGTTCTGTGTATATTTGCCAACACTTATGACATATCTTGAGAACTTCAATGTCTGACAGTTAACAAAATCTTAACTGACTGATGAGACTATTCCGGGGCTGCTTCAAAAACCCCAAAAATCCCATGCAATCACAGAACTGACGTTTTAAATAAGTCTCCAGAGAGAATGAACTGCCAGCAACGTAATCATGAGAGATGTGAGATACAAAGACTATGTTTTGACAGCCTTTCCTACAGCTGCGAATAATGACTGCAGAGGATTCAGACATAATCCAGCGTTTCCAAAACATGTGTTTAAACTAATCTTAGGAGTTATCAGTGTTGGGGAGGGAGGATTCGCAGGTGGACATTACTATCTATTAGGCACAACCGAGTTTAGAATACTAGGAGAAAGCTATCCATTAACTTTCACATTCATTTTAATGGTGGTTGCTCGACTGGTGTAGTTATCAGCACCAAACAAAGTCTAAAGAACCTGAACTTCTCTTAGAGGACTAGGACTCGAGGAACTCTTTAAACTTCACTGTCACCCACAGCAATGAGGCTAAAGGTCAAAAGAGAGCCGATTAAAGCTGTACTCAGAAAAAGGGATAATTTCCCATGCTTTATGACTCTAGCTGTGCCTTGAGTAGCCTTGTGTCTGACTGTCAGCTTACAACCATTAAGATTCCCACAACCATTAAGAAAACCCTTAACCCTTCACTCATAATTATCACAGGCAAAAAATAAAGAATATCATCAGTAAAAAATGTCTGCATAACAATTACCGTTGTAAGTATCAATGTCACTTGATTGTGGATCAGATGAATAGGCTGTCCACTAGGGCTGCATGAATCTGGCTAAAATGAGAATTAATTAAGGGACTAAGCTGATAAAAGAAAATGAATGAATGAATGAATTTATATGAATTCTATTTTCTATATTAATTCAAGCATTCTATTATGCTTAAATTCTGCAGTGACTCCACAAATCTCATGTGATTTTACTTGTGGTATATCTATAATCCTAACTCAACATTGCATTGCATATATTGTGCAGCCCTATGTTTAAGTAAGGGTTCATTTGATGTCGTGTTCAGTGTGAAAGGGCTTTCAAGTCATTGCATGATGGTATAGAGAGGTGACAAGTCAGCTGTTACTATAGTAGTGTTTTGTCTTTAAGTGTTCATTGACATCTCTGGCATTTCAAAATATGCTGCAACAGGACAAAAATATATACATACTCAATGTGAATAATCAGATTTATCAATACAGGTAAACCACTTTTGGATACAATACTTTTATTGTGTCAGAATTGAAGACCTGAGCCAGACTACACTCATTAGTTCCAATTACACTGATGACTTCCCATGAAAATGACAGCTGTCACAATCTGTGTCTGAACAGAACATTGGGAAAGTTTAAGTGATCCAAAATTCTGTCATCATTTCCAAACCTGGATGAATTTTGCAGAATGTAAAAGCAGGTATTTTGAAGTATGTTGCTAACAAAACAATTGTTACTCTTGACTTCCATTTTAATAAATAAATAAATAAACAAATAAATAAATAAATAAATAAATAAATAAATAAATAAATGGTAACACTTCTTCTATCATCTTTTATTTATTCCAAATTACTTGAAACTAATTATGAGAGAACTTTTATTTTGGATAAACTATCTTTATAAGAATGTAAACTGAGCTGTTCTTTCATACAGAAGAGTAGCGGAAAATGTTTGGGAACATTGGGTGATAAGCTGTAAAAACTCTCCTTTTCCAAAGAGTGCAGGAAAAGAATTGAGCTTGAGTCATGTTTGGGCATTTTTTTATGATCAATAACATACAACGTGTTATTCTATGATTGTTTTCTTTTACTACTGTATGATTCCATGATTTTCTACTCTTACAAGAGCCATTTGACCTAATTATTTGCTAGAAATGGGCCGGTATAAGTTTCTGACGGTATGATAACCTTGAATAAAAATATCTCGGTTACACGATATCACGGTATTGTGGTTACTGAAAGGTATTACAGAAAACTTTGATGGTTTTAAAACCTTGACTTTTCCAAACCGCGGTATACCCTGAAAACAGTTATCCTCCGATGCCTATTATATGCATCAGATATTCTCTGCAAAATGCTACATTACAGTACTTAGACTTCATGTATGGACCCAAAATATTATACCTGATTAAATAGATCACAATTGGCAAACTGCAATTTGTCCTGTAGCTGATTTACACATTGCATTTTGTCATTTGTGTAGATGTACAGTTCTGCAATTGATGAGTATATTTCTAAATCTAAATGCATTTAATTTGCCTTTTAATTACTGGAATCAAACTATGATAAAAGATCTCAATCTACAGTCCCACTGTCACCATCTACTGTCTCGTAAGACAAATTATTTTTAGATTTACTTCTTTCTGACTTTGCGTTCCCATTTCAACCCTATAAGAAAAGTACATTTTTGACAAATGCACTTTCTCACAATAGTTAGGCTAATCAATCGCATTAGTTTTATCAAAACAGAACGCACACATAATATACATAAATAACATACATAAATTATTTTAACTTAGAAACAGCAGCAAATCTGCAGCATTGTACTTGAAGTGAAAAGTCTAAAAGGCGTTATTGCTGCCCATTTTTGACTTCAACACTTTTTTGTAAGACTATGTGCTCTAAAAGTGGTTGTGAATTAATCAAAGTACAAAGTTATAGCTGTAACACTTACCTGTGTTCGGCTCTCATAAGCACGGGCGCTCCTCTCGCGCGCTGCGCGTCCACCTGTTCACACATGCACAACTCACCACTGGAGGAGGGCACGCGCTTTTCCCTCCTTCAGACTGTATTATAAACAGGTAAGACAGTGTGGCGACGTTTATGGTGGCGACATGTTGGCTTGTAGTTAAGTTTATCTAATGTAGTAATGTTCGAAGTAATCACAAGCTGGCAAGGTTAACACAAACCCCCATTTATAACTTGGCGGGAGTTCTCTCGTCTCTCTGCGTTAGTTTTTGTAGACCACATTGATGTATTGTGAATGTTTGGCAGATTTCAAAGTTCAAGCCAAGGCTTAAAATATATTATTATTTAAAAAACTACACCAGCATAATCTATGTATGGCATTAACTGCAGCCTACAGATCAGCCAGTTAAATTGACGTGAAGGCGTGCATCATCACGTGACTTCGTCTGTTTATATTGCTTGAACCCATGAAACGTTACGGTTTTTTTGCACTGTAAACATTTAATAAAAAAAAAAAGAGCACAAAATAATGTTGAGTCAAACATTTGCTCATAATTTTCATTCACGAGGGACATAATAACTACAAAGATGTTAGTAACTCCTTATTACTAAGTCATTAGTAAGTTTTCTCTATAGGGGGCTACTTACAAACACGCCAGCACTATATAGCACGACACGAATTGGTAGTTTTCTAATTAAATTGTTAGTTATTAGTGGTTAGTAGCTAACCGTGAGAACAAGGGCATAGTAGGGATAGTAGGGTTAATAAAGCATGAACAGCTGAGGTCATCTAGAGTACAAAGTGGAATGATAATGGTTTCAGGCATTATGGTTAGGAATGACAGCTAATTATTGTATTGTGTACTGACATATTTTACCATAGTGTTAGTAATATTAACGTTGTATCAGTGCCTTAATCTTTTGCAACCAAAAAAAATCTTCTAAAAGGGAAATATCTCTAAATGCAGTCTAGTTGAGATTTCAGTCTTTTAAATATGCTTATTAACTGTCAACTAACTGCACAAAATAATAGAAAACACGATCCGGATGAAAATTTAATGTTGTTTTTATTTTATGTTGGGCAAGTACAACCTGGAGAAAAACAAGTAGACAATTTAAATTGTTTCGTTAATGAGGTTAAAGGCAAATTTAGATTCTGCTGCCCTCCAATGGTAGTGAATTACAAGTACAATTGCTTACCACAGTGTAGATTAAAGGGATAGCACACCCAAAAATGAACATTTACTCACTATTTAATCACCCTCAAGTGCCTCTAAGCTTTTATGAGTTTATCTCTTGAACACAAAGAATATAAATATTAAGGAAAGCCAGAAACCTGTAACAATTCATTTTTAACAAAACAAAAACAATGGAAGTCAATGGTTATAACTTTCCAGCTTTCTTCAAAATAGCAAGTAAACAAGTAAAGGGTGAGTAAATTATGACAGCATTCTTATTTATTTTTATTTTAACTATATCAATTAAAGCAGACTCATGTATTAAGTCTGCGCAAAACTTTTATATGACAATTGAAAAACAGGAGTTAGCAAATTGTCTAAAATGTCTTGCTGAACCAAACTAAATTTCTGCTTACCATTCTTCCTCTTGTAGGTTGCAGAAATATATATAAGGATCAGAAAATAAAATGAATGATTTTTTTTTCCGGAAAGAAAATAAATGAATGAGTAATTGAGCATTTTATTGAGTACTCCTCATTTGCACTTATTTGGATGTTATTCTGCATTGTAGGCAATAATCTATTCAGTCATTATTGATCTGATAGTCAAAAAGAGGGTTTTGTTGTAGAAGCAGGGCAGAGATGGCTTGATTACGCTGAGCACAATGAAACATGTATTTCACTTCTGACAGGTGCATCAGATGGTCCTGCTTTATCTGTGTCTTCCAGTCTGTTACCCGTCTGGCAAGCTGTTGAAAAATAGTGTACATTGCTAGCTGTCATGGTAAAGATTCTTTTCAAGATTCCACAGTTGACAGAGTTAGTGAGGTGTTAAAGAGTCAGACCTCGTTAGTAATCTCCATCGAAGGCTCTGTGTTTGATTCTTGCAGTATTTGTGTAGAGCGCAGTCTCAGAGTGTCCCACAGGGCAACTGCACTGTAATCTGATGACAGAGACCAAACTTACTTAGCTATTGCATATCTTGCAATATCTTCTCTTTTTTGAGTTATAGGGTTTCTTTAAATTCTTATTTTTTTCCAAATCCAGATATTTATCAAGACACTTCTATACAGCTTAAAGTGATATTTAAAGGCTTAACTAGGTTAATTAGGTTAACCAGGCAGGTTAGCGTAATTAGGCAAGTTATTGTATAATGATGGTTTGTTCTGTAGACTATGAAAAAATATATAGCTTAAAGGGGCTAATAATTTTGACCTTAAAATGGTGGTTCAAAATTAAAAACTGGTTTATTCTAGCTGAAATAAAACAAATAAGAATAGATATTATCAGACATACTGTGAAATATTCCTTGCTCTGTTAAACATAATTTGGGTAATATTTAAAAAATGTCTAAAATTTAATTCAAAATGGTCTTAATTTTACTTGCTGAAACCTGCAGAAAACCTGTATATATATATATATATATATATATATATATATATATATATATATATATATATATATATATATATATATATATATATATATATATATATATATATATATATATATATATATATATATATATATTTAGGAAGAGTTTTAATGAATTATAGTTGCTTTTATGACTAAATGGGACCCTGGACCACAAAACTAGTCATAAGGGTAAATGGTAAATGTTTGCAAAATTATATTTATATCTCCAATTTGGAGTTTTATTTGATAATTGGATTTTAAAAATCTAAATATTGAGAAAAGCACCTTCATTCATTCATTCATTTTCTTTTCGGCTTAGTCCCTTTATCAATGAGGGGTCACCACAGCGGAATGAACCACCAACTTATCCAGCATGTGTTTAATGCAGCGGATGCCCTTCCAGCCACAACCCAACACTGGGAAACACCCATACACTCTTGCATTCACACACATACACTACGGCCAATTTAGCTTATTCAATTTACCTATAGCGCATGTCCTTGGACTGTGGGGGAAACCAGAGCTCCTGGAGGAAACACACGCAAACACGGGGACAACATGCAAACTCCACACAGAAATGCCAACTGACCCAGCCGGGGATCGAACCAGCGACTTTTTTTGCTGTGAGGCGATCATGCTACCCACTGCGCCACTGTGACGCCCAATAGAACCTTTAATATTGTCCAAATCACTTATCAAAATTTTAATTTTTATCAAAAATTAATTTTGATATATTTATAGAAGGAAGTTTAAAAAAAATTCTTCATTTAAGATGATATTTACCTAATGTTCTAACGGCTTCTGGCTTAAAAGAAAAATCAATCATTTTGACTCTTACAACTTATTGTTGTCTGCACCTACAAATAAACTCAACATAAGTACAACATAACACTGGTTTAATGGTCCAGGGCCACATGTATTAAATAATTTTAATATTATACAATTATTCATCTCCAAAAACAACAACAAAAAGTACCTTTCGCATTGTCTTTCAGCTGGGAAAACCAAGGAGGTGTATCCTTTGGGCTTAAGGAAGGGCTGAGGAAATACTCTGCAGTCGATTCATCAAACAAACTGAAAAACAGATAAACAGTGGTCTAAAAGTCATCTTCTTCAACTTATACATCAAGTGTAGTCATTACTGAGGGCCACTGCTGCAAAAAAACACACACACGTGAGAAGATAACGCTTGCTTTTTACACTGCAGTCATCCTGGATCTCTTTGTTCTCCAGCATCATGTCGAACTGTTGTTCCGTCATCCTAAAAGTGTTTTTGTAGAACATAGCAAAGTCACCTAAAATGTAAAATTGAACGTAAACTTTAGTAGCACACAACCAAATACAAGAACAATACGTGTGTATTTCTCACCTGATGGTCATCTGTGACTTTCTCTCCGTGTTCTTAGAAAGACTGAGAGTGACATCCAGCTGACTGACTCCAGATCAGATTGGGACAGGTCTCAGTTCAGGCAAGTGGGTTGGTTGTGACATCCATGGAGATTTGGTAGTCCAGGTGACAGAAAGCACCTGATTCCTCTTAGGAATGAGGGCAAATAGAGTCCCATCCCTTCTGACACTTGCCTCTGCTGTCCAGGGATTGTGGGATAGTATGCGTTGGCTCAGAAGTGATGTTTGCATGTGTGTTTAATGATTGACTCTGGAGCTGCGGGTCCAAACATGTCTTGTTAATCCTAAAGCTGATGAGCAGTAAAAGAGGGACACTAATCAGACAAAGTGATGTTAAGGAATGAAAGAGAATTTCAAAATGGACAGTGCCTAGAAATTAAATGTTAACCTCTGTACAGATTTTAGCAAAAGCATTTTGAACCCGTGACCGTCAAATGTGTCATAGTAGATAGATTTAAGTTGCTTTTTTATGATTTTGTGAAACATTGTAAAGGAAAGATTAACACATCAAAAATAAGATTAAGACTGTATAATTTAGGCATGATGACGATAAATGTTTTCAAGGTTTTAAAACAAAAAAACTTTCTGTTATACCATTCCTAAGGTGTATCTAAGGTTTTTTTAAACGTTTTTTGTTGTTTTTAGGACAACAGTATCTCAAGCAGAAAATATATCCAAAGATGCCGCTTTAAATTGTAAAGATTTCTATCTGTGTTTTTAAAACTAATGGAAACAGCAGAAGTCAATTATTCGTTTGAATTATTTTGCCAGACATGTTTGTTTACTGCTCCAAAATATTTAAAATGTTCACTTCAGAATCTTGCCGGAAGTAGTAGGTCATCCGGGTACTTCTCGCATACTGTTTTTTAATTTCTATAAGTACGTCCCAAATTGCATACCTATGCACTGTTCTACGCCATTTTGTGGTATAAATAGTGTAAGTGCGTTTACACTGAAAATAATAATACCTGCATGATGCACTTATTCAGCTGTTAAAATTAAGTTTGGAATGATGTACACTTCACACATTCAACGGCCGCTGCTTTGCTCACGTAGCGAAGGGGTGGAGTTTGCGGCCACTGAAGTTGGATTTGTTTATTTACTTTGGATTGTGAAAGCAAAATTCTTCTACGAGAGTGATTATGCCAATGTGGTGGACGCAGCTTGTGAATTCGGATACTTCTCAGCTCGCATACTGTTTTTAGCGTACTATATAATATGGAAGTATGCAATTTTGGACGCAGCCATTGTGTTCAAAGCAGAAAAATATTTTAAAAACCCAGACATTTAAAAAGAACATATATTAGAGCAGTAATCACACAACCGTGATTTTTATCCAAGGTTATCATACTGTTAGAATTTTATACCGGCCCATGCCTAGTATAATTACATTATAATTTCAGAAAAACTATTTTTAAATATGATTATTATGTTTTAATTATCTTAATGTTTCGCTGAAAACAGTTTGCATGTGTTTTTATTAATTAATATTCTCCATAATCCAATACTTTGTAGTATGTTAATACATTTAGCTCATTTTTTGATCCTGGAATAAATGTTCAAGGACATTTAATTAATTTAAATTGTACTTTATGTTTTTATTTATTATTTAAGTTTTGTTCAAGAAACACTAATACAGAATAGAACATTGTTTCTCATTTCATAAAATAATTAAGAGTATAATAATATTAGATCAGTTAAATAAGTGTTTTAGTCTTAAAACAAATGAACATTTGTGACTGTTAATTATTAAAACAATATGAATTAAGAAAAAAGTACATATTAAACATCTTTGCTAAAAAAATAAATGTTTAGTAATTAGACTGCCATGGCATTTGCAAATGTTTCATAAAAAGAAAAGGAGGGGGAAATATGTTTAGTTTTATAACTTGTTTATATTTCTAAACCTAAAACCTACTTTTTATACTAAATTATCTGGGTTTGTTCTTGTGTTTTAACACAGTTTCATTCATAATTATACTCAATGTATGATAAACAGATAATGAAGGAAGCTTATCAAAACTAATCTTAATAGATCAGTACCAAATTTCCTTATCCGTATTTCAACCCAAATGAACTAAACCTCAATTTTAAATGTATTAGGTGGAATAAGCACAAAGAAATTGTGAAAAAGTTGTGACAAAAGTTTTAAAAATCTGGTTACTTTAATTCAACTGAGGCAATAAATAATGGTACATTTCTATCTTTGGACCAGTGGTTTGTTGGTTTACAACTTCAAACATCACCCCATCCATTTCCTGTCTTTCCAGAGACTACAAAGTGGTCTGCTGCCTGCACATATGAAGGGGACGCCATACCTTTCAGCACGACCGATTTCAAATGGTGCTAGAAAACCTCAGTCCACTCTGAGCACCAAAGGAAATCAGTCACGCTACAAAAGGTAAAAGCATAGCGGAGGACAGTTTTTTGTGCTGCCACTTAAATGAATTTAAAAGGTCAAACAAATCGAAATGGCAGTCTTAGTCAGTTTAAACACATCTGCTAATGAGGAAAAAAATCTTCTTTTAGTCTCTGGCCAGTCTCATTTCCTCATTTCGATTTATGGATTGATTCTTTAGGACCTTTCCAGACATAGCATGCACATTGTTTTTGGTGGTCGGTGTGTCTCAGTGGTAATTGGAGGGCCCCTTTGAAGGACGCGGCAGTGTGTCATTGCAGCTTATCCATGGACCATCAGTGCTGAAAAGACGAGACCTCCCAGAATCAGCGTGACAGTGGATCTGTGCAGGACATGGGAAATAACCAGTAAAGCACACACACACATTTGCAAAAAAAAATTTATTTGAAAATCATAGGCTTGTATAATATCACTGAAGTTTACAAAAACAGAGAGAACAATTCTGTTATGAATTCTCAACCCATGTGCTACTATCTTTTTAATTTTAGGTAAAAAAAACATCTATATCATAAAAATAACATTAGTGCTTTTGAGATTTTTAAAAACTAAAGCACCTTAAGTCACCAGAAAGGGCAATTCTAATAGAATATTGCAGTATTTACGATAAATTACTAAATAGTTTTTCTTAAATTATATTCTAAATGGCTTTTTTTTAAAATCCCCATGAAGTCAAAATTGTGGTTTTTAAAATGTTAGTAGGAATGCGACAATTATAGATTTTGGTTGTACGATTATAGCTTGAGGAATAATCATGGTTTCACGGTTATCACAGTTATTATGCATTCATTAATTTCAAAACACTACTAGTTTAGTAAATCACATGAAAACTGCTTATATTTCAAAGCACAAATAATAATAAAAAACAAAATAGTCCATTTCTCTTTGGACTTTAAAATAAACTAAAAAAGTTTTTGGCGTTTAAACATAAGTAATAATTTTACACTGAAAATAAATGACAGAACAATGAATGAATGAATGAATGAATGAATGAATAAGTGGCGCAGTAGGTAGCGCTGTCACCTCACAGCAAGAAGGTCGCTGGTTCAAGCCTCGGCTGGGTCAGTTAGCGTTTCTTTGTGGTGTTTACATGTTCTCCCAGTGTTTGCGTGGGTTTCCTCCAGGTGCTCCGGTTTCCCCCACAAGTCCAAAGACAAGCGCTATAGGTGAAATAGTTAAGCTAAATTGTATGTGTGTGAATGAGGGTGTATGGGTGTTTCCCAGTGCTGGGTGGCAGCTGGAAGGGCATCCACTGCGTAAAACATGCTGGATAAGTTGACGATTCATTCCAATGTGGTGACCCCTGATTAATAAAGAGACTAAGCCAAAAAGAAAATGAATGAATAAATAAATAAATAAATAAATAAATACAAAATTTATTTGTCAAATGTAAATCTAAGCTACATATTTTCTAAGTATTTCCCTTATTTCCCTTTTAAAGAGAACAAACATAGTCAAAGGCTGCTGTACATCTGAAAGGCACATTTGATTAACTATTTAACTAAATTGCTTGGTATTTTCCTTTTGTATTTTCTTTTTCTCATCGGAGTAGAAATGTGAATATTCCATACAAAGTATGAAGCTGACTGGTCAGTTTTTGTTATGTGTCTCACAGTGTGCTTGTGGCATTCTTTCAACTAGTTTCACCTGGAAAATGTAAGCGCATCACGCCATGCGCAAGCTGCACACCTCCATTGGAAATAACGAACTTGCACAAAAGACTGGATATATAAACAGCCCTTAGTTAATAGCCTTACCCCTCTCACCCCCTATATTTCAGTACAATCCTGCTTGTTTAAAGACACTTTAATATTACATGGGTATAAGTATCTATAATATGTATCGTTATAATAATAAGCATCGTTACAATAAATATCGATATCAATATGTTTAGGTAATGCTCATTATTAGCAATGTGTGCACACTTGTTTAAATCTCTCATTTTTCTCCTAAATTTGGCAGAAATTACATTTAAGGATTTGATTAACGTCTAAGATTATCCTTGAGGCCAGTGAGTCATCTTTCTGTCAGTTTTCATTAAGTGTTGTTAGCCACACCTGTACTCAACCTGAAAAGACAGATTTCATTAAAGACACACTGCACATATGGCATGTATGCACATCTCGACATGCTGGCAGTCACTACAGACATACATACAAACACACAAAAAGCTAAATTAGAGCATTCATCTTTAACATTTGTTTTAGGATTTACCCTGTTCTTTTGATTCCATATGGTTTATATTTATTACAAAATTTTGATATTCATAAAAGCAACAGTGCTGTTATGAACAGAAATGTCACTCCACTGACTGACGTATGACGTATACACATCAGCTGAGTTTATTTTATTGCATGCAGAATCATAATGCATACAGAACTCATGCAGCTTGTAAACAAGTACAATCACAAATACAGACCACCGTCAGTTCAAGTTTTCCTAACTTACTTTAGTTTATGCACTGTACATAAGGCACCAATAAATCCAAAACAATATATTTCTGTAAGTATTTCTGTGATGATTTATGACATCATTTACTCATTATAATGTAGTTGCAAATCAATAAGATATTAAGGTAACACTTTAGTTTAAGTATAATTCTCTACCGTTAAATGATGGCTTATAATCTCCTTATTATTAAGATATTGCCTGTTTATGGTATTTTATAAAGTAGGATTTTATTCTACATCCTTAACCCTAACCAATACCTACACCCAAATACTACCTTACTAAATATTAATAAGCAGCAAATTAGTATTTTATTAAGCTAAAAGACTTGTTAATAAAAGTGATTTTGTACCTTAAAACAAAAGGCGACAGAAATCAATTCTTCCTCATAACACAAATTAAGATATTTTATTACGCTTTATTGTTTTAATCTAATATGATTTTGTCCCTCTTTGGAAAGTCTGAAATAAATACATCCAAAGTGAGCTGTCTCATGAAGAGGAATGATTGATTTATGTTATAAACAGATTCATTCACATATAAACATGGATCGTCAAACAATGTTTACAGCTTTCAAACTTGGTCACTGAGGTCACTGTAACCCAATGTGATTCATGTTTGTTTGTTACACGGCACGTTTGAGGATCTGCAAGAACTATTGAGGTTTGTTCGTGCAGATCAAGCAGGTTTGGTTGAGCTTTTGTTTATTTTAGCTGATCAATATTTATATGTGAATAAAAGCTGAAATAAAACCAGTTCATCACATTAAGCCATCTCCTCTCTAGATAAAGTGTATTTGTTTAAAATATCTCTTTAAAAATAATTTGAAAGCTTCAATTGCTATGTTTCCATCCAAAGATGTGAGTTGAATTCATGTCCAAAACTGGAATATTGCATAAAAGACACGAGTAAAGTAACTTTTCTTTCAACCAGTCAGAGTCAGAGAGAACAAAATCGTCACTTCCTGATTAACTGGCACCAAAATGAACAATGTAATTTGCTGTGGTAGGAGAAGCTGCATGGATCTTTTCTTTATTTAATAAATTACTTGCGCCTCAAAAGACAATGCCGACACACAATGAACGCGGGGTGGCGTTTGAAGTTGTGAGACATGGAGCACAGACACTCTTGACAGTTCTGGAGGTATTTAATAATATAATAACACTAATGCTGAAATGGTTAAAGCGTTTTAGAATGACCAAAACAACATTTCAGATGTTTTACAATGTGGTCACTCTGCTGGTTTGTCCATTCACACACATTTTATTACAGAATAACAAAATTACATGACTTTTTTAATGCGCATACTGGAATTTGTTTGCTAAAAGTGTTTGCATCATAGTTCACGCACATCTTTTCTCATTGAATAAAAAGTGTATGATATTCAGTTATACGCATGCATTTTTTGTGCGCATTTTCAAAATGTATGCGCATCTTGGCATTTTCATCAACCATGCGCATATCCAAAATGTGCATAAAAATAGGTGGATGGAAAATGTTTCGATTGAACACATTTTAAAAGGAGGTACAGGACTTTCTCAGATTTCATTAAAATATATTTGAGTTTCAGAGATTACGAGAAGTCTTAAAGGGATAGTTCACTCAAAAATGAAAATTCCCTTACAATTTATTTACACTCAAGTTATGACTGCTATGTCTTTTTCCAGTTGAGCACAAAACAAGATATTCTGAAGATAGTTGGAAAAAAAAACACCCACTGACTAAAATATACTGTTTTCTAAAATATACTATGGATGTCAGTGGCTCTTTTGCCCAGCATTCTTCAGTATATTTTCCATTGTGCTCAGTTGAAGAAAGAAACAAGTAGAATTTTTATTCCTGGTAAACTGTCCCTTTAAGAATTTATAACAATCTGAGGGTAAACAAACGATGACAGAATTTTAATTTTGACCTGAACTAATCCTGTCATTATCTTATCCAGCATAACAATTATACAGTAGAAAACACACTGATCACTTGAACAATTTTCACTATGATTCTTGAAGTCCAGTACAATTTGCTTCTTACAATATGTCACTAAAAACAACTTAGCATTGATTTGACAGCACTTACTGTTAAGTCTTGTACACTGTAAACAATGTTGGATTCCGCATAACTGATAAGTGTTGGGATAACATGGAATTAAGTTAACGTATTAGTTTTTACAAAGTTAATCAATAAAATTGATCATTAAACAAACAAGTTGACCCAGACAAAACTCAATAATTGTGTTGTTTCAACTCATTTTAAATAAGCAGTTTGAACAAACAGCAGTCATTTTTGGAGTGTATGATCCTGGCTATGTTGTGAGACTGGGGGCTGGTCTGTCTGATGTGAACTAGGTCAGGGCTGTTTTCTGCACTGCAAACCAGGACTGTTTGACTGAGTCCTTCACGTGTACTAACCAGGACTCAAATAGATATGAACCGACTTGCCCACTGACACTCCCTTATCAGTAACTTCTAAAGCTTCTCATTTACAAAAAGTAGTTGAATCTAATATAATTTTTTTGTGAGGGTGTGACCTCAAGGAAAGCACATGGCAGTGGGATATAATCACAAATAAATGTGGGTTTATTGTAAACTTAAAGCAATGCAACATGATTACCTGTAATGAAATACTTGTAATATATACTGCTCAAAAAATAAAGGGAATACTTGGAGTTACATTATGTTCAGTGTTCCTTTTATTTTTTGAGCAGTATACAGTTGAAGTCAGAATTATTAGCCCCCCTGAATTATTAGCCCCCTGTTTATTTTTTCCCCTATTTCTGTTTAACGGAGAGATTTTTTTCAACACATTTCTAAACATAATAGTTTTAATAACTCATTTCTAATAACTGATTTATTTTATCTTTGCCATGATGACAGTAAATAATATTTGACTAGATATTTTTCAAGACTCTTCTATACAGCTTACAGTTAAAGGCTTCACTAGGTTAATTAGGTTAACTAGGCAGGTTAGGGTAATTAGGCAAGTTATTGTATAACGATGGTTTGTTCTGTAGACTATCAAAAAATTAGCTAAAAGGAGCTAATAATTTTGACCTTAAAATGTTTTTTAAAAAATTAAAAACTGCTTTAATCCTAGCCGAAATAAAACAAATAAGACTTTCTCCAGAAGAAAAAAATATTATCAGACATCCTGTGAAAATTTCCTTGCTCTGTTAAACATCATTTGGGAAATATTTGAAAAAGAAAAAAAATTCAAGGGGTGGCTAATAATTCTGATTTCAACTGTATATATAGGTAATAAGTATGCATCATTTATACTGTACTAACATAGTGTTATAAATCATTTATAAGTATATAATATATAAAAAGTATACTGTATATATCAAATCCAATTTCTTAATGTTCAATATGACTAACAAGTGATTTGATTTCACTTAAAATATTAGCTTATTACCCAATAAGACTTTTATATTGAAATATTTATTACTTTTATTGGCATTCGAATTACATAAATAAAATTTGTTTGCTATTACATAGAATTATTACCTTCTCTCGTCCATTTAACGCTTACCTGAGAGAAGAAACTGGATTAGCAGCTGAAATACAAATGTATTTGAAGACCAAAAAATGTAACGGAATATTGAAAATGTAGAAAAATATAAAGTATATTTACTATTAAATATAAAGTGAATATAAATAGTATATTTATAGTAAAGAGTCTTACCTTTTAGTAAGGAGCAGTAACACTGATTCACATAAAATACTTCTAGAGCTGATGTAGTGAAAAACAGACAGTTCCAAAACAGACAGCCAGACAGTCTGAGGAGTGACCATGTGCTCATCCTTGTCAGCAGCACAGTGATGCCGTCTTGGTGCGCGCATGTGTGTGTTTGTGTGTGAGTATAGAAATAGGAAGCGTAGAAGAATGGAATACATGCAACAATGACTGCTGTGCCATTTCAGGACAAAGCATGATTAAAATGAGAACCGAGAAAGTAATGAAATAAAAATACCTTAATGATTAGAGCATGATATGATGATGTTTTGGATGAAGAGACGGCAAGCTAAAAGCATGGAGGCTTGTCTGTCTGGAAACAGTCTCTCAGACAGACTTGACAGCCCTCCCCGCCCATTGCCCCCCAAACTGCTGGCTTTGAAAACACCCCTACACCCAGCAAACACCCCTCTTCTTGCTCTGTACACATCAATTCAGCCACAAGTACTCAGTTTTATGGCCCATATGAGGGGAATTTCATATTTTTATGTTGTGCTTTTAATAGCGTAAACAAAAGCTAAACGTATTTTGTCTCACAGTCTGTTGTTAAGAGGCAGTGTGATTTTTTTTTAGGTCTGTTGTCTCATGACCCAGTGCATGTGAGGTGAATGTGGGTCAGGGTGCCCTCTAAAGGCAACCTCTGTCAATAGCAGATTGCTACTCATGTGGTCTCTTTTTGTGGTGTGTCGTCTTTATTATTTCTAATATAATCATCGTGACATGTTGATGGTCTTTCTGATGGTCTTTGATGATTGTTTATTGTGGTTGGGGGTGTAACAAACAAAAAAGTATAGTTTATATTGAGCACAAGACATTTCTTCACAAGGTTTGTGTGATAAAATCTAACATTACATGGACTGTAAGCCAAGACTGAAAATCCTTATTCAAAACCAGCTTTTACTAAATGAAAAACTAAAGAATATTGAGGGCAAGACTTACTAACCGATTTCAAACATTAAACATTATTTTGGCACTGAAAACTATTGTCAGTATTTACTAGAGACATGCAGTGAAAAACTGGATTGGAAATGGCCAATTTTGCAGCTGGCATTGATCATGGATGCATATGCATTTGCAGGTGTTTCCCATTCAAATATAACATTTAAAAACAATGTATTCAAATTGTTTTTATATACAATACTGGTCAAAAGTTTGGGTCAGTTTTTTTTTCCTTTATTTTTAAAGAAAATTATTCTGTTCTTTAAGGCAGTATTTATAAGTGTAAAAATTTGTTCAATTGTTAAATACTTATTTAGTAAATATTTATTTATTACTTACTGTATGTAGTTTCAAATGAAATTATCACTCCAGTCATTAGTGCTTTTATTACTATTACCATTATTATTATTATTATTATTATTAATAATAATTAATATTAGAGTGATTTCTGAAGGATCATGTGACTGAATACTGGAGTAATGAAGCTGAAAAATTCATCTTTAAATCACTGAAATTAATTATGAAATTAATTTATAAACTCCTTTTGAACAGTTATTTTATAGTGCAATAACATTTCACAATTTGTACTGTATTTTTGATTAGGTAAATACAGCCTTGGTGAACAGGAGAAGCTTATTTTAAAACATTTAAAAATCCCACTGACCCCAAACTTTTTTACTGGTAGCGTATACAGTATATAAAACTGCCTTCATAGGCCCACACGGAACCTGCACGCTCAGAATTCCGCAGATTTTTAGCCCATCATGAATTCTGTTTATTTACTTGAGTAAATGTGTGTAAATCTATATTTATTCAGTTTTTTTTTGATTAATTACAGTAATATTATTGACTAATATGAAAATGTTCATCTGATTTTTGTACAATGCAGTTTGTAAAGTTATATTTTCTAGTCGGTTAGTAGATATATTATATGAGAGACTTGCTTTGTTTACCAAATAAAGTGAATGTAATTGGATTTGCATTTTAAACATTAAATAAAAGTTAAAAAGATAATATTTTTTACTAATTACTTAATTTTCACATATTAAGGTTTTAGTTATGATACTCCCAAAATAATTCTGCAGAAATCCGCAGATTTTTACCAAAATTCTTGGCAGAAATAGCAAAAAACGTCCGCAGATTCCATCTGGCCCTACTTATGGCTATGACTTGTAATACAAGCACTGTTGGAATAATATTCGATGGTACTTTTGGTGGTTTTTAGGTTTTTTTTTTAGGAGTTTGTTACCTTTCAGGTTCAATTTGTCCTTTGTAGCTGCTAATTTATTTCCTTGATATTATCATTCACTCATTCGTGCTGCCCCTCTTTGATATTAATTATAATTATTTATACTTTATATTATATTCAAATAGTTTCAAATTGTCAATTAATATTTTTAAGAGCACTGAATTGATACGTAAATTTATTTATTGACAAACATTTGCTTAAAAAATTAAAAAGCTTTTAAAATTACTGTCTTTTCAGCTATTTGTGAATCTACATTATTAAAATAAGTTTACTGATTCTCATTGATATAATATTATTTTCGTTATGTTGACTTCTCAAACATTTGCTGCATCAACAGTGTTTATATCTTGAAAATGTAGTTATATTCACTATATTTCTGATAATGATATCTCTTATTGTAAAAAATGCAGGCTTCCACACAATTTTTTCATGCTGTCCCAACAAAAATTTATTAAGTTAACTTAGATTTTTGGGTGAACTATTCCAATAAACTTTGAAAAAGATGACCCTGCTGTGTCTGCATTTGATTTAAACAAGTAAACAAACTGCTAGCCTTACTCTAAGCTGAAGTATATGTTGTTTCTCCAGGACACTGTTTTTTTTGTTTGTTTTTTTTACAAATTTAAGTTTATTGAACATAAAACAATAAACTCAATGTGTTGATTCAGCTCATTTTAAATGAAGAGTCAATCACTAACGCTGTAACCCCAAGTTAACAGAGAATGTTTATATCAG
The DNA here is from genome assembly GCF_903798145.1 of Danio aesculapii. Taxonomy (NCBI): domain Eukaryota; kingdom Metazoa; phylum Chordata; class Actinopteri; order Cypriniformes; family Danionidae; genus Danio; species Danio aesculapii. The sequence continues at coordinate 41,826,044 of NC_079457.1, forward strand.
GGGTTGTGAAATAACTTAACCTGATCTAAACCAGGTTAGATTTGTTTGGTTTTATCAACCCCAAACTTACTATACAACCGCAAGTTTGTTCAAATCATGTTTGTGCAACAGGCCTCTTGACATTCCATATTGTTTATGAATTTATATAAATATATTTTTAAAAGCTTAAAACACGCATTGAGAGGGTAAATTAGAAAAACAAATCACGATATGTACTTAGTTGGTTTATCGTTTTTGTATAATTTGTTATAAAAATGTGTTTACACTTATAGTTTGGTTCTCTTGGTTCATTTAGTGCATTTAATCCTAGTTCACTCAGCATTCACATTGTCACTTTTAAAACTAATTCTAAAGATGGTGGCTTTTATGATATATAACATAGCAAAGATCCAAAAAACAAAACAATCATTGCATAAGCATTTCATGATAATATGTTAAACATCTGAGAACACATGAACAGATTTAAAAATGTGTAAAGAAGTCAAAATAGTGCCAGTAATTTCTCTCACATACATACAAATCAAGATCTGAGATGTGTTTCTTACAGTACATCTGTATTAAACGGTAATAGCCATTCTGTCCTTTTTATGTTCACATATTCTGATATAATGTCCTGTTTTGGTTTGTTTAGATGTGTGCGGTCTGTGTTATGCACATACACCAGAGTTCATTTGGAAGTAGACCAGGACCCTTTTTTAACCGCCTCAGTCTGGTGCACACCAAGGTTCAGATGGCAGTGTTTACACTTAATATGAATCCCACCAACAGACCAATCATACAAGAGTTTGCTAGGATTGAATTAAACTTTCTACAGTATGTGTGAAGGCACCTTTAATTCATCTTAAGGCCTCAACTCACAGGTTTAAATTGAACCAAGCTATAAAATGCATAGAAATTCCTAAATGACATTGTCTATTAGAAAGTTACGTAATTCCCTGTTGTTTTCTATTTAATGCCAGCCATCAAATGAAACCACCAGTTAGCTTGCACAGTCCAACCTTTGTGCTCACAAAGTGCGATCTGCTGCAGGAGATGATTTCTTGCCTCCTCCTCGCTCTGATCTTGTTGCAGTGCCGTCCGCAGGTAAAGCATGTCCTGAGACATGCTGAGCTCAGGGATTCCCGTCAGGAGCATTAGAGAGAAGAGCGTCACAAGAAGCCGAGACTGAGCTCGAAGGGACAGATAGGCATTGATGCAGGTGTCCTGGAGAAACAACACATACTTCAGCTCAGAGTAAGGCTCTAGCACTTTGTTTACTTGTTTAAATCGAATCCAGACAGAGCCGGGTAATCTTTTTTAAAGCTTAAAAGAATAGTTCATCCAAAAATCTAAATACATTTATTCACCCTTCACTTGTTCAAAACCTGAGTTTCTTCTTTTGAACACAATTGATAATTTAGAAAATGCTGGTTGATAGGAACCATTTAGTTCCATAGTATTTTTTTCCTGGGGGACAATGCGTACCATCAGCAGCATTCTTCAAAATGTCTTCTTTTGTGTTCAACAGAGGAAAGAAAATCAAGTGTGAGTAGATGATAATGGATTTTTTTTTTCATTTTTGGGTGAACTATCCCTTTATAAAAACGGGCTGAAAAAATAAATGCCAGATTTCTGTGTTGAACATGTAATTTTAGTGTATTAAATAGTATATTCTATTATTTATTAATGTATTGAACCAGAATTTCATTTTTACAGTTTCAGTTTTGTATTTTTAGTTTTAGTAATTTTGACTGCCTATGTTATCTTTATTTGTTTTGTGTATGTTTTCTTAATTGTAATTTATTTCATTTTTAGTTTATTTAGTTTTAGTTCATTTTAAGTCATTTTAGTTTCAGTCATTTTCATTGCACAGGCAAAAGTACATTCAATAACACTCATTCTTTACAGTTTAAACTGTCTTCTTAGTACACTATATTTATGGTATTTACATAATAAGCTTATTAATACAATAATTTAAGTTTGTTGACATGTAGCAAAGTCACTTAGTCAATAGAATGTCTTAAGCAGACCTGGAGGGCCAGTGTCCTGCAAAGTTTAGTTCAAATCCCAATCTGACACTGGGCTAGGTAATCAAGCTCTTACTAGACTTTCTAGAAACATTCGTGCAGGTGTGTTGAGGCAACTTGGAGTCAAAATCTGCAGGACACCGGCCCTCCTGGACTGAGTTTGGGCACACCAAAAAGGAAACCATCCGTTTAGCAAACAGTAGCAACACTAGTTGTTGTAAAACACATACACACACACACACAAAATAGCTGGAAAACAAAGGGAAACAGTGCAGGAAAAAATACCCTAAATCTCTGGAAGTAGAGGCTGGGACGGCCTTTGACCCTGCCCATAACATACAGGAAATCCGGGGTGAGGACAAAGGGCACTCTTTCTCTGTTCACTCCCCAAAAGCTCTTAGTGTTTCCCAAGATGTGCCCAAAATCAATGTGGAACAAGTTTCCTGAGAAGAACAGAGAACTTACATTAGGCAGATTCCCCATGGACGCATTCATTTGTACAATATACTGGCACATCAATTCAAAGCCATGTTCGGGTTTATACCGCAAACCTCCCTTAAAATCTACCCATAATTTTTTTTAACATTGTGTGGATGGCAGGCAAAAACCTTTAATATTTTAATAACAATTTGTAACATTATCTATGATGGCTTTACTCAAACCGAATTCTTTACCTTGATCAGTGATCATGATGTTGTCATTATGACGGTCACCAATACCCAGCACATATGTGGCCACACAGTACCCGGCACACGAGTTCACAAATTTCTCTGTAGCTTGAAAGTGCTGTTGTAACAAAATTTAAAAAGGAATAAGTAAGAGAACATTCAGATTTCCGCAGATTTGACAGGAGTATATCTAGTATATCTGCTTACTTTTTCCTGGAATGGGCACTTTCCCTGAAGCCAGTCGTACAGGGCATTGTTTTTGAAAGCTCCCGCCACACCACCCTGACTCCTCTGAACTGAGGCAATAGTGATTGCATTTCGCACAATTTCAATCATTCCTGTATCAAAGACAGTTATACAGCTGATTGTGAAGACAATTCTCAAGACAGTTCTGCAGTCAGTCGCAATACAGTGTTTTTTTTACCAGCATTAGTCCTGACAGTTTGTTTACATACCATTGTATTTTTTTATCAAAGTCAGTAACATTTAATATTATTTGCCAAAATTAAAAAAAAAAGGTTACAGTCAATGATCAGAAACGACAAACATTTTTTTGCATTATTATTTTTCTCTCATTAAAAAAAAGAAGGAATCACTTACACACATACACAATTTTCAGTATACACATACAAAAGAAACCACACCAACATACCCACATAATTATTTAAAATCGCATAATAATAATGTAAATTTTTCTGTGGTGAACCCTGAAAAAGAAGGGAATTGCCTAAAGAAAATTTAAAAGAACAAAAAGCAAAAAGGCCAAACCTTTCCAACAACATGGAAGCTTAATAACAAACAATGAATGAATTTCATCTTAAATGCCTTTGGGATTGAATATTGCCGTTTTAATTGCAACTTTTTGTCGTGATAGGCAATGTTTTTGTAACTGGTGTTATTTAAATTTTATCCAAATTAACATTAACACAGATAAAATTATCTCAAAAACTAAAATGAAAAATACAAAAAGCTCCAAAATGATGCTCTGGGGTTAGTTGCTCATACTGCAGTACAGTATAGGAGTGAGGGAAAGACTGATCTTTACCTATGTTAAATCCAGTTGAAATGCATCCATAGGGCACCAGATTCAAGTCTAAACCTTTTTCTTGCCAAATTGAGTCCATAACCACGAGAGTCTAAAAACAACATTAAAAACATTTTAGTTTATTTACTAACCTCATTTGTAGCCACTATTGCTAATTGGTCTGTGGTAAACATGTATTTTAAACAGTTGCTAATGTACCTGAATGATGAGCATGTCCTGTCGGAGGTCATCTCCATGTTTAAAGATGATGCCGACTGGAGGAGAGGCTGGAGCTTCTGACTGAATGCAGGAAAACTCCAGCCAGAGTGGCTTTTTCTTTGAGGCCATTATCTTACAGTCTTTTAGCTGTGTGTACAACAGAATGTTTCTTATGAAGAATGTTTTATCCATGCAACAAATGTGAATGGGGTACATGGGTGTTAAACGGGGTCCAAAGCAAAAGTGGACATGCCAAAGTGTGGATAATATATTGTTTTTGAGGATAAGCTTGGATGAGTTTAGTCTGAGAACAGGTTGCTGTTAGATTGGGGACTAATGAAACTCCCAACAAAGAAAAGGTTGAGAAGTTTGCTATATCAAAAATCTGATAATATTTTAGTATACAAGCATATTCTGGAAACTATCTATAGGTAAAAATGATTAACCTACTATGATACTTCCTGCTCTGATACGAGGATCAAAAGGCACCTGGAAGTCAGATGGTAAATCACATTTCTCCAGCAACTCCTGCAGCTTCTGAGGGGCTGAAACACACATACGTGATGATGCAAATAACATGAATAGTATAAATAGAAACCTGTTTGATCTTTACCTGTTGATGGAAGATCTGTCCTATCTGGGTAGAGCAGCTTTACTGCAAGAGCAACTTCATGCAGATAACTGACAACTTGCACTTGGCGCTGGAATTCAGCCAACATCGCCTCTCCACAGCCCAATAGGTATGCCTCCAGTATCACTGCCATACGCTGGCGAAAAAATGGGCATCCTGCCACCTCACTCCGCAAATACCAAAAGAAGAAATGTCCAATCCGTTTACTCTGTTCCAGGAAAATGGAATCAGCAAATGGAGTTAACCTTTACAGGTTACAGGTATATATATATATATATATGTTGACAGGTGATATGGTGCAGGTATCTTATTTTGTGAAAATAATAGAAATAAAAACTTCCTTCTAATGAGAACAGCAGGAAACAGGACTTACCCTTAGTGCTCTTTTTAGCAGGAATCTTGCCAGAAAGCTATCATGATATGGCTCGACTTTAAGGGTCTACAGAAAATAATATGCTTTATTGGATTTTGATTGGCGTTAAATGAATGTGCTGTCTGTAATTTCACTACTTTGAAACTGGAGCTACTGTATATATTATGTCATGTAAAAAATGTTTGTTTTTTTACCTGAACCAGCTGAAGCAGGTACTTAAGCACCTCATCATTGGATAAGATCTCTAATCTTTGAACTGCCAGTCTTCTGACCTTCAGGTCTGCAAAATCCACACTCAGAAGCTCAAGGGCCACAAAAAGCTCAATGTCCTCTGGCCCCCAGTGACTCAACAGCCAATGGACCTCCTGGACCACAGTTGGAAGCATCCAGTTGACTGTGCGAAGAAACTGGGGTAAATTTGAGACATAGTGGACACTTTCTTCTTTGAACTTTCTTAGGCCACTCATTCTTGTGAAGGTTGCTGTTGAAAAAGCCTCACTGAATGGGGAGGAGAGTCTGGATTCCCCTGCAAGGTCCAGTGAAGAAGACTCTGAGACAGGAGATGTACCACTACAAGAAGAGCTCCTGCCATTAGGCAAGACAACAGGAAAGCTGTAGCGATCCAGCATGAAGGTAATCGCCATTGAGTTGGCTACATCAGGGTTGGTGGCAGTAGACAGCTTGTCTGCTTCATAGGTGACTGCCTCCTCATCCCATTCTGGGAAAGGCCACATGTTCAGAGTGTGTGGACCTTGGCTAAGAAGCGATCTGTGATCAATCAACTGGAGATTTACGAAGTATAGTGCTTGCAACTTTCCCTTATGGTGATCTGGTACCTTAGAAGAGCTTGACTTTGTGTCCTTGGCTGCCTCTGTGGCATTAATTGTGAGACCTAGTTTAGCACCTTGAGGGATATCCCTGATCAAAATGTCAAACTCCAGCCAGGTGTTCCAAAGAACTTCATCTGTGAACTCTTTCGGAGTTGAGCAAATTGCAGATACAATCTTTTTACCATAGATTATTGTGGCCTCTACGTGAACAAGTGATGGTACCTTACTTGGGAGATCTGGGATATCAAATCCCAGGAGTTTAACCCTGAACTTTCTCTCACAGTCCCACAGGGAAATCAGCACAATGTCCTCTACTTCCTTTTCTTTGAGGCAGAGCTCTTCATGGGAGCTTGAGAGACCAGTGAGACTATCCACTAGTGGCCAGTACTCTGTACTCACTATGTCATCTGGAAGAGATGAGATGGCAACTACTGAGAGATGAAGCTCCAGTGAGTTTTTGAGGCAGTGTCTGACCCACAGGTAGTTTGAGAGCTGGAAGTCTCCACTCAGGAATTCCTCTCTGCCACACACCTTGAGGACATGATCAACAGACCATCTTTCAATTGACAGGCCCCCCTTTGGCAATGATTCCCAAAAGATCTTGAGGATATCACTGGGTTTTTGAGTAAAATCAGCTTTAATTGAAAGATTTGAACCATTATAATAAAGAGTAACTGAAAGTGTCCGCTGAAAGTGGCCTTGCTGATCATTTGGGAGCACTGTGGAAGTTGTCCATGGTTCGGTGGCATAAGCTATGAGATCTCGTTTTTTCAGTTCTTCTCTTCGTGGCGTAGCAAACTTTCTTCGAGTATAGGCAAGCTCACCTAAACGATTAGCATTTGAGGAGTCCAAATCATACCCGATTAGTTCATTCAAAACACTTTGGAAATAAATTCTCTCCTCTGAGGCAGATTTCTGAGCCAGCACAGTTACAAAGACAGTCTGAAGACCATCAGTACCTTGAAACCAGGGTGCATCCAGAGTTTGCAATACCTGAAAGTCGTCATAAATTTCATACCACTCTTCCTCCTTGTGGTACAACAGACTGAATCGTTCTGGGTCCAGAAGTGCAAATGGCTCAGATATTCGGTTATTCTCCTGTGCTAGCATACAAAGGCGCACTCGAAGCTGATGCACGCTGCATTGTGCTGGGAGTTTGATCTGTAAGGGCTCCTGGCTGTCCACTGACTGAAAACCTTCCTTGGACGGCAACTTGCAAATGAATACAAGGTTGTTATCTGAGCAAGGCTCCTGTTGTACATCCCGCACACCATCCCGGTGTGCATCCCAACTGTTCTCCATGGATGCTAGAAAGCAAAAGAGTTAGCATGTGCACATTTAACATCAACCAGACTTTTCAAAACAGGCCATTTTGTAGAGCAGACATAATTGATTATATTAACATATTTGGAGTCTAGGTTAAGATGCCCCTTTTTAGTTATTTATCATTCTGGTGGTGATTAAACTAGACATTTCTTCTCAATAATACTAAAGTTAATGAATGCCAAAGCAGTTGTTTAGTTTATTTTTAGCCTATTGCAGTGCAGTTGCTAGGATATTGAGTGAAAATAAATGTGGCCAAAATAAATAGAAATCAAACAGAGTAAATCCTCTAATTTGGACACATTTCAGCACTTTTAAATAAAATATGTAAACACTATATTCGTGTGTGTGTGTGTGTGTGTGTGTGTGTGTTATACTATAGACAGTATATATATAGTTACATCCACACCATGTTTTGTGTTTATGTATTTTTGTTTAGCTCTATTTTCATGTCTCACTCCCTGTCTCCTTAGTTTATCCGTATTGTCTTGTTAGTCATTCATTATTTGTCTCCACCTCCTCATCAGCAAGTTAATTGTTTCATTGTGTACTCATACCCTGTTCTGTTAGTCCCTTTTAGTCAGTAGTGATTTTAGTTACCCTCGCAATGTCTCTGAGGGCCTGGTTTTGGTTTTGTTCTTTAGCTTTTTTTGTGTGTTATATTTGTGCCTCACCTTTGTTTTTGCAATTATCTATACACGTTAACAAATTCACTGGACTGCATCTGGATCCTTTTTGCTCCATTCATTAGTTTCATTCATTCCATTCATTCATCAACACTAATTGCAACATATAAGATATATATTGTATTTATGAGTCTGTTTTAAATTTCAGTGATGTAGAAACAAATATAAGTGCTGCTTCCTCCTCGTATTTCCCCATGTTTGGGAGGCTGAAGTGTAATTTGTTTTCAAGAAAGGAAAGCTGATTTTTAGTTGATTTTCCTAAATTATTTTTATTTGAGTTGTCTATTTATTCATTTATTTATTTATTTGCATATATATATATATATATATATAATTTATATATATGTATATGCATGTGTGTTTGTTTAATAAGGTTTAGAAGGAATGCATGCAAATTGTAATGTACAGCAGCATTATCATGCTATTATTCTTGCACCAGTCTAAGGAAAAAAATTTAACACTGGCACCTGTTCTAAAATAAATACAGTTTGGTAGCACACATACTGGTTCTTCCAGTCATTCTAGCCAGAAGAATGCATCAAAACCAAGTGAAGCTTTAGTCTTCAGGACTACACTACATGTTCCTCACATAAAAGTTATATATTAGAACAAATTTTCAATACCAGCTGAAATTCAACAAGGTTTTGCATAATTTGAAGCACACTCACCTATTCAGGCTGTCTGTCTTTGGTTTTAGGTAGGTTTCTGTGGCTTGTGTGCGAGCTACAGTTCAATTCCCCTTACTGTAATACATCACAGAAGTGACTGACTGCATAACAGCTTATCATTTCCTCATTCTTTTGTCTCTCTGCACCTGAGAGGAAGAAGTTTTTTTATCATTACAAACTTATTTGCTCGTAGTTTCATTTTATTTAAAATTCACTTGCGTGACCGAATACCATCTCTCTGCATATAATCTAAAACTGTAGAAGGAATGTTTGTTTTTATTTTTATTTGTAATAACTTATGTTTTTGAAATCTATTTTGTTTTAAAACGATAAAAGTGTTTATTGTATTTCTCTGAGTATGTGCCCTCTATAGGTGTGAAGAGAAATAAAGTTTTACAAGGTAATGCCACCCGGGACAGGTGGGGGCCCGGTGGCACAGTTTTTGACCATTTTGAGAATGGCATGGTGGAGCCAGAATGTAAGCTGCCTTTAAGTTGTTTGTGTTTATGTTGTTATTCAAATCATTTCTGATTTAATATACTTCAGTCATTTGTTTGGAACATCAACCAGTTTGTATTGGATCCCTTCATGCATCCCCTCACCAGCACCTCCGACAGTGGCTAAGAAACATTATGGGAAGTTTTAATTGTTTTATCAATACAAAATCAATAATATTAATTATTACTAATAAATGCAGCCTTGGTGAGCAGGGTAAGCTTATTTTAAAACATTTTAAAATCCCGTTAGCACCGTCGCCTCACAGCATGGTTGCTCCAGTTTCCCCCACAGTCCAAAGACATGGTGAATTGTTGTGAATTGAATAAACTAAGGCGACGCAGTGGCGCAGTAGGTGGTGATGTCGCCTCACAGCAAGAAAGACACTGGTTCGAGCCTCGGCTGGGTCAGTTGGCGTTTTCGTGTGGAGTTTGCATATTCTCCCTGCGTTCGCGTGGGTTTCCTCTGGGTGCTCCTGTTTGCCCCACAGTCCAAAGACATGCGGTACAGGTGAATTTGGTTGGCTAAATTGTCCGTAGCATATGAGTGTGAATGAGTGGATGTTTCCCAGAGATGGGTTGCGGCTGGAAGGGCATCCGCTGCATAAAAATGTGCTGGATAAGTTGGCGGTTCATTCCGCTGTGGCGACCCCGGATTAATAAAGGGACTAAGCTGAAAAGAAAATGAATGAATGAATGAATAAACTAAATTGGCCAAAGTGTATGTCTGTGAATGAGAGTGTTTGGGTGTTTCCCAATGACAAAAATGTTGGGCTGTAGACAAAGTGAAACATGTACTGTTCTCTGATGAGTCCGCCTTCACTGTTTTTCCCACATCTGGGTGAGCTACGATGTGGAGAAGCCCCAAAGAAGCATACCACCTAGACTGTTGTATGCCTAGAGAAAAGCATGAGGGTGGATCAGTAATGCTTTGGGCTGCAATATCATGGAATTCCTTCGGTCCAATACTTGTGCTAGATGGTCCTATCTCTGCCAAGGACTACTGAACCATTCTGGAGGACCATGTGCACCCACTGGTTCAAACATTGTATCCTTGAAGGCGATGGCATGTATTAGGATGATGATGCACCAATACACAACAAGACTGGTGACAAAGTGGTTTGATGAACATCAAAGTTGAATATCTCCCATGGCCTGCACAGTCACCAGATCTATATATTATTGAGCCACTTTGGGATGTTTTGGAGGAAAAATTTTCCTCCATCAGCATCACCTAGTGACCTGGCCACTGTTCTGCAAGAATGGTTCAAAATGTACAGGAATTGTATCTGTCATTCCAAAGAAGAACTGATCAACTTTATAGACTGCAAAGGGAGGCCCTACATACTAATAAATGATTGTGGTCTAAAACCAGGATTTTCAGTTTGATTGTCCAACCCCTATATTCTGTATACACAATAATACAATTAACAACTGTGCTTCAATATAAAAAGTTAAAGGTATCTTAGAGAAAAAAAAATCCATATTAAAAAGGTCATATTTTTATTGTATTTTTGATTTTACAGATATGTGCAAAAACCTTTGTGAGTTAAGGTCTCTCTTTTCGCTCTTATATAAAGAGTTAATTTCCTTTAGATTCAAGGTCTATGTAGTAAGTAAATATATAATACATTTACATTTGTTCCTTCAGCAGATGCTTTTATCCAAAGCGACTTGTAATTGAGAATAAAGAAGCACTTCAAATCACCAGAAGCACTTCAAATCGACTATGCTGGGAAAATATGCAAATTGTAAGGTTGTTGAGTACTGTGATATTTTTGTGATAGAACATTTCCCTAGAGAAAGGCTATTTAAATTTTTATAGTAAACAATGTTATAACAATACTAAAATAAACAGGTAATAGAAAGGGTGCTACCATTCAGACTTTAAAACACTATGAATGACTGAAAACCTCAGCAGATATATTGATTCTTATTCACTGTTATTGCATGGCATAGCAGAACCTACTGGAGGCAGGTATAAAAATTGTAAATCCCAATTTGATTGGACAAAATTGGTTAAAGAGCCCCTATTGTGCAGGACATATTTTGGTTTTGGGGGTCTCCAACACTAGGCTGATATACATGCATGTTTTCATTGTCTTATAATATGCATTTATTTTTACCTAACTATCCCAACGACTCCAATATGATTTGTTCAGCGATGCATTTTTTTTCCAAACCCCTCCATTGCATGACACCAATCTGTAATGATTGGTCTGATGACCCAGTCTGTTGTAATTGCTCTACTGCGTTCAGCGCGGTACAGAAATAAACACCAAACATGCAGCCAGCCATTGTGCAGAGTAGGGGTGGATTCCATTCAGAAGTGCTCCTCCCTATGCCCTAATCACTTTGGAGGGTCCCTACGAAGGAGTTAGAGGGGTTAGGGATGAGCTCTTTTAAATTGGGAAGTGTCAAACAGCTTTCCTGCTCGAATGATAATTTCCTAAAGTGTCCATCTTTCATTCAAAAGGGCCTGAAGAAGTGACAAGTTTTGATCGCTTCAGTTTGCAATGACACTTCAATATGGCGGGGATTTTTTCATTCCAAAGTGCCCTTCGGAGGGTGATATATCCGTTTGGAAGCCCAATGCCCATTGGAGTCCAATGCAAGAATGCATTAAAACAATATTGCTCCATTCTTAACACCGGTCCTTGTCTGTGTAAGAATAGCTGATTGAGGTCAAAAGCCCGGGGATCGCGAGCTCAGAAACCCATTTAAATCGGTAAAGCAAGCATGTATCACATTTTCCAAAGTTTTAGACATGTTTTGTGAATTTCCCCATGAAGAGTTAGCCTGAGAGCGGTTACAAGTTACAACACACAATTAGATACATATTTTGCAAGCTAGAGAAAACAAGGAGGCAACCATTTTAACCCTACTTACAGGTTGTGATGAAACCTGAAGAAACTGGTCCATATATTAACTGTACTGAGAAAGTCCCGTGCAAAGTCTGACAAAGCCATATACAGTACACTAATAGTCTTTTGGCTTGGCTTGGATTAAAGTTTGGCTTGGCTATACAGTGGTATTGTTTTGAAAATGAACTTTAACCATTTATTCTTAAGTCATCTCTAGCCATCTCACAGTGATCAGTGATCGCACTCATCTTCATTCATGATCAGTCCCATTCTCAGCACTGTGCTACGGTTTAAAGGGAAGGGACTTAACCCAGTTCAGTTATATGGCAATATTTCATATCGATGTCAACATGAAACAGCTAAAGATTTGAAACCAACACAATTTTTATAAATGACTCTAAGTCAACTCTTTTTTTTTTTTGAGAATCAGAGGTTTTGAGAAACCCAAAATAGGGGCTCTTTAAACAACCTGTGCATGCAATACATAAATGCTTGTCACATAAAATAAATTTAATTCAACCCACCTTTCTGTGATACAGATATTGCATATACTATTATCACGATAACGTAGATTTTTTTTATAATATATATTGTTCCACCACAGTTAAAGCATTAAAATTAAAAACAGATTTTTAGATTTGTATTATTATGTCATTGCTAAGGTTGTTAGAGCCTCTTTTTTTTCATTCCCATTTGTCTTTCTCTCTTTTCTCCATCTTTTCTCATTCTCATTTGATAAATTAACTCATGAATAGGCCTGCATCTGTTTAAGAGCCTATTGAGTTACACGTTGCCTTGACACCAAATATAAGTAAAAACCTCTGGGTGGTGAAAGAGAGTCTGCATGGAGAGTTATAAGTAGCCTATTATCACAGAAGTCAATAGAGACGAGATGTCTGTGCTTTTGTGCAGTCATTATTTCCAAATGTTTATTAACACCGCAAATGAAGGTAATGGACATTCATATGGAGACATTTGCATGAGCAGTTTTTTTGCATAATCTTTCATAACAGGTATATAACAACAATATCAGTCGCTTATATTATCAAATATATCAGTATACATCACAGATACATCATTCAAAATACAAAGCTTCTTACTTCATCATTCAACTTTTGTTGTGATTGAATAAGGGTTGAGGGTACGTGATTTCCAGCAAAGTGAATGAAAGTCATCCCCACCTTCCTCTCCTCCACCAAATACTTTTTTTTTTTACTCTTCTGTAGTTAAAACTTTAGTATTGTGTTGGCTAAGAGTGAATATAAACATTGTCTGAAAACATGATTACAAAATGTACAAAAATACAAAATTGTAGTTGTTAAATTTAGACAAAATGTGCTTAGTTTAATAAATCAAAATACATTTTACATATCACAAATAACTAATAGATTCTTGTAAAACACAGACACATATATAACAATTCTACACATTATATAAAGCCTCTGTGATCTATATATTTACTGTATAACAAATTACTTCCTTGTAATTTCACATTTTTACAACTTTACATTTTTTATTGACCCGCACACCTACATACTGTAAACAGATTTTAACACTGAACTGAAAGAAAGTCACAATAAATAAATTAATGCATAAACAGATCAATTGAAAATAAATACATTTATATAAATAATTGTAATTCCAATTGTAATCAACATGATTAACTCATTCATCTGTTCATGTACAATATACAGTATGTAAACATCTTTTGTCCCATTATATATATTCATTTGTGAAATATCAGTCATTGCCACAATTTTCAGCCCTACACCTCATAGGGTAACACACAGAAAAGTAACTTTCACTTTCACTTACTTTTTACTATGCCTATTTATACCTGCATTCCTGAGAGGCAATCCTTAAAAAGTGTCAGTGTGATGTTCTTTTATATTTTTTATTAAGAGGTATTTAGTAAGAGTGTGATCACAATTGCATTACATGTCATACAATGAATAATATTGTGTTATAGTCATGTAAAAAATCTTTGAAATTCAATCTGTTAAACCCTGATCAGTAACTTTCTTAATTAAAAAATATAAGCTTGTATATGTATAAATTTACTGCGTTTTAGTCTGTTTTATCCACAATTTTTAGAGGTTTTAATTAAAAAATGAAAAGAGGATTGTTACAGAACTCCTGTGCACAGACTGTTTACGATACGAAGTGTATTAATTACTTTAATATCAGTCGAAAATGGAGTTTCAAGAATGATAAAACATTTTTTGCTGTGAATAATTCAAAAATAATGCTATCATACATTTTTTACTACGATTTACACCAGTCCCTACGGTGGCCGAGAGAGCTTAACGTGCTGCAATTTAAGAAAGCACGTGCAATTCCAAAAAAATTCCAGTAAGTTAAGAAAAGGATCTTCATCCAATTGACAGCACACGCAAATCTTCACAATGCAAACAAATTAATAAAACGTGCTGCATTTTTTCACAACACAAACAATTTACGAAAACAGCTGCATTTGCTCACAACACTTGCAAAAACCTCTGAACACAATGGAAATGTTTCAAGGCGACCCAAGAATGTGACGAACGCCGCTGCACTGCGACTCTTGCTCAGTAAAGTTGTAGGTGATCTTTGAAAGGTGATTTTTTTTTGTTTGTTTATTTTAACATCCTGATTCCCTTGTCATTTGTATTTTATTAGCGTAAATAACCATAAACTAAATAGCCAGGTCTGTCACGTTTTAGGGTCCTCTTGAAACATTTTCGTTGTGTTCCGAGCTATTTGAAAGTGTTGTGAGAAAATGCTGCACGTTTTCGTAAATTGTTTGCGTTGTGGGAAAATGCAGCACATTTTTTAAAAATGATTTGCAGCACATGTAGTTGCATTCCTTTTTTTTTTAAATTGCAGCACATTAAGCTCTCACTGCCACTGTAAGTACCCACAGAGTTGTCATTCTGTGTATGTCTTGTCAGGAAAAGAATGATTTGATGACATGAAAGTCTGCTCAAGGATCAAAGTCTACAGTACAAGCATACCAATTAATTGCTTTCATATTCTTTTAAACCACTAGGTTTTTGCCAGCTAGACCTTTTAATCATTTAAAAATATAATTAGCACTTGCTCTTTTATATAACACAGTAAGGTCAGGATAACGGGCTGCATTTTTACATAAATGTATCTCTTGAAATAATGACATTTTGTCATAAAGGGTAGATTAAAGTACCTGCAATTCTTTATTTCTAGTGTCCAATGACTAACAATAGAAAATTCTTTCTCAAATATTTTGAAAACTTTCTTATTAGACACTTTACTAGCATTCATTATGCTTTTTATAAGACAACCCCCCCCCCCCCCCCTCCGTACATTTATTATTCTGATATGGACACTAAAATATCTCATCTTGTTCTCCAATTCTTTCATTAATTACCTAACATGGTTTTTGAAATTATATAAAAACAAACCTGTTCTAAACAATGACACATTAAAATGTTAAAATGTCGGAATTTTGCTTTCATAGAATTTTGCATCAAACTGCGCAATCTTCTTGAATGCGTTTTTCTCTGAACCTTGAAAGCCAGACATTCATCTTTTTTTCTTTTTTTTTCTTTTTTTTGAATATTTCCAGGCGACTAAACCTTGAAAAGTTCATAATGTAAACTTAGTGTCGGTTCTCCCTTCTCCAGAACAGCAGCCTGGGCAGAGCCGCCCGCACCTCCTTGTTGCGCAGCCCGTAAATGAGTGGATTAATACAGGGGGGAAACTGAAGCATCACCAGCAACATAATGTGGAGCGTCCCGGTCGAGCGCCAGCTTCCAGGATACATGGCCATGTTGCCTTCGAGCTCATATACAGCATCTGAGGCGATCTTCAGAAAGATGGGGAGCATCTGAACCAGCAGCATGGAGCAGTAAAACATCACGGTCGTGCGCGCCCTGTTGTTGACCTGATGGAAAGGCTGAACGGCGTTTTGCGCCTTCTGATACATGCAAACGTACGAGAACGAGTAGGAAAAAATGCAAAGCAGAGTCACAACAAGCCCAACAACCTTTCGAAACAACGCAGCAGCCCGAGGAAAGCCCAGGTGGGCCTCCAAAGTGTCCGGCTCACAAAGCAGTCCGGCTATAGGTTTGTCCAGAAGTGCGCTTTTGTGGCCCAAGCTGAGTAAAACTGTGATCGTGCTGGACAAGAACACCGACGTACACCACGTCAAACCAACTATGAAGTAAAGTCGCTTTCTGGTTAGTATGCTGATGTAATATATAGCCTGGCACACGTACACGTAGCGCTCCAGCGCCATGCAGGTGATGGTAAGCACAGTGCAGAATACGCAAACCGTGTTGATGAAGAACTGAAAGACGCACCAAAAACCATAGGGCAGCGTGGTCTTCTGGAGCAGGCAGTATGTCAGTGTTGGACCCTGGGTGACGATGAGGAGAACATCACTGACTATGAGGCTCTTCAGCAGAGCAAAGCGCGGCTGCCAGGATAAGTCTTCAGAACTGCCGATGCTGAACAGTGTGCACCCGTTGATCACGAGGGAGATGATGGTCATCAGTATGAAGACGCACAGCAGCGCCTGCACAGTTGTGTCCGAGGGCAGGATAGATCTGAAGAGGCAGCGTCCCGGGTCATGCGGCTGGAGGAAGTTTGAAGTGATGTTGAGGGCATCCGGATTTGGAGATGGACAGGTGCAGCCTACAGTCCATAGTATGTAGAATGGTAAAGTGCGCGTGAAACGCATCTGGACGAGAACGAGTGCGTGTATGACCAGGAAAGCGGGATTTTGGCGACACTGTGGCTGATGTTCGCATTTGTTGCGCTTGCATGAGATGTGTTTCCAGACCAGAACAGATGCTTACAGGTGAGGCGAGTGGCTTAAATGGAGGTGGGGCTTGATTTCATTCAAAGAGAGATAGCCCTTGGGAAAAAGTGGACAGTGGTGCCTTAATGCTTAACGCGTTTTTTTTTCATATGGACAAAAATAAATATATTTAAATCATATGACTGTACATGTGTTTTAATAAATATTTGTAACACGTTCAAACCCATTTTTAACCCATATATATATATATATATATATATATATATATATATATATATATATATATATATATATATATATATATATATATGATGAGTTCAGATGCAAAACCCTCTAAATCCATCAGACCTCTTTTTTTTTTTTTTGCAAATGATCATTTTCTATCCGGTTCCTCTGATTAGGTTCAGGAGTTTCATTTTTTAGGAAATGCTAAGGTTATTAGCTAGTAAATAAAATAACTTTTTTTTAGACAATTCTTTGGTTTTTTTAACGAGGTAAATTTTCTTTTGCGTCAAAACCAGCTAAATCCACTTGTGCTTTTTTTAGCAAAAACCTCTAAATCCACCTATTGAGACAAGACAGTGTAATTAGTTGAAAATCACTAAAGATGCAGTTAGAAATTATTTTACTAAACATAAAAATAGAATTAAAAATATACAAATCTGTCAAACAAGTGGCGGTTCATTCCTCTGTGGTAACCCCTAATAAACCAGGGACTAAGCAAAAGAAAAAATGAATTGATGAA
This sequence comes from Danio aesculapii, assembly GCF_903798145.1. Lineage (NCBI taxonomy): Eukaryota > Metazoa > Chordata > Actinopteri > Cypriniformes > Danionidae > Danio > Danio aesculapii. The sequence continues at coordinate 41,843,355 of NC_079457.1, forward strand.
ATCTGTCAAGTAAGTGCATTAATCAATAACGTTTAAATTAACATTAATTAAATCTTAATCTGTTGTCATTTCTGATATTTGGGATTTAGATTTAATGTAAGTAGAGCAATGTAAACATTATACACTAAACCTCTTAGATTCAAATAATGTAGTGTAAAAACATTGTGAAACATCAATATCTGTGCATTGTCCATTAATATAAAAAGCTTAATATAAAAAGCATATCAGATGTAAAGGTATTATAAAGTAATGCAAATAATGTAAAGTTTTATACGTTGTGTTTATCTTTTAAAAAATAGCTTACATTAGGGCACACTGGGCAAAAAGGGGATGTCTCTCAGATACTTTTAGAAGCTGTCATTCATTCATCCTCACCATTCTCACAGTCTTTGTCTCTTTTTCGTCACTATTTTATCTGAATCTGAATCGGATTAAAACACTCTCCTCATAAAGCCGGTGTATCAGCACGCTGCTACATTGAAAACATTCGATTCGCATCTTCTGATTGGTTCTCGGGATATAGCGGCTTTTGCTGTCAAAGGCAAGTGGCGTTTAGCGGCTTTTGCAAACAAACTGTTATTTCTGAATGCGCTGACGATGCGATTTAGATGATTTGAAGCAAAAATATTTGTTGAATGTACTACATTTAAAAAAATATTTTTTTTTTGCTCATTCAAACTACTTATTTAATATGAGCTGAAACAACACAATTCTTGAGATTTCATTGGGACAACTTAATTTTTTATGTTCAATCCACATAAATTTATAAAAGTGTTAACTTAATCAATTTGTGTTGGGACTATATATATATATATATATATATATATATATATATATATATATATATATATATATATATATATATATATATTTACAATGTATGTATATATATGTGTCTGTGTCTTAAAACTGTTCCTGCTAGGTTTTCTTTAATGGTGAAATACTGGCAATTAGGGGAAAAAGTTCTTAATATTGATCTTATTTTTATTATTTTTTATTTGAGCTGCATTTATTACTCATTGACTTTCTTTCGGCTTAATCTCTGATTTATTAATGGTTGTCACAGAGGAATAAACCGCCAATTACTCTGGCACATGCTTTTTATGCAGAGGATGCCCTTTCAGCCATACTGCTTTTATTAGTTAAACTCAAATAAGACTTGCCCACAAGAAAAAAACAACATTATATGAAATACCATGACAATTACTGCTCTAATAAATATCACTTGGAAAATATGTGAAAAAGAATTCAAATTTCACAGGAGGGCTAATAATTTGCCTTCAACTGTATTTTGTCCTCATATACTGCATATATCTCATTTACTAGTGTAAATAATTAGATGCTGTTTATACAGATGCATATTGTTTGCACCTCAGTATTGTACATTAACACAATGCAGTAGCATGGAGTGTTTATGATTATATTTATTAAAAGAACAATCTTATAGACTTTAACAAGCACTCATTGGGGAATTCTACTTTTAAAAATTTACTTCATTTTTATTGAAAATCTATTTTAATGTAATATGACATAGATGAGAAAAAAAAGTGAGAAGAGCAACCACTGGAAAAAACTGAACTCAAATCATTCAATCGTATTATAAGTTCTCGTTGCTGATCATGTTATGCTGAATTTAACCTAGAATTAAATTTGACCATGGAAATTTGTACCCAGTCGTTGACATTCTGCTATATCTGGCTTATATAATTTTCTTATGTAGAATTTACATCTTAATTTAATGGTTTTTTTAAAGACTTCTACTTGAAATACGTTAAAATACTTAATAAGAAAAGCATTTATGCAGTGTGCATGAAAGAATGAAGTATTAAAACATATCTTGCACTTTAAAAAGGGAGAGGAGAGGGAAAGAAGGCTTACTGAAGAAACCCTGCTCCTGACCAGGGGTTTGTTTCAGAAAGCAGGTTAAATGAAAACTGAGTATGTTAACCTGAAACTCTGGGGTTTCAATTTCATATCCATTCATTCCATTCTCATGCTCGTTTTAATGAACCTAACCTGGACTATGAACCTAACCTGGTCAGGAGAAGGTTTTCTTCAGCAAATTCAGAGTTGGATCACAGCATGAGCCAGTTGGCATTTCTTTGTGGAGTTTGCATGTTCTTCCCGTGTTTGTGTGGGTTTCCCCTCAGTGCTCCCGTTTCCCCCACAGTCTAAAGACATGTGTTGTAAGTGAATTCAATAAACAAAATTGGCCGTAGTGTATGAGTGCATGTGTGAATGCGATAGTGTATGGGTGTTTCCCAGTATCGGGTTGCGGCTCGAAGAACATATGTCGGTTCATTCCACTGTGGTGATCCCTGATAAATAAGGGACTAAGCCAAAGGAAAATGAATGAATGAATCTGTTATGATCACCAGCAGAGTTGCTCTTGCAGGCTACTGGAGATCACTTACACACCTGGCCCAGATCCCCTTGATTGCAAACACACAGCTGAAGCTTGTGAAGACTGATTACCAGGACTATAAATACACCTCACTCACACACATTTTGCTGAGTCTTGTGATCTGTAAGTGAGCATTACTGAAGTGTTATCCTTGTCTTGTTTATCTGTTTTTGACCTTTGTTTTATTCATGTTGTTTTGCTGCATGTCCTGACCATTTGCCTGTTTATACGATTTCTCTCTGGATTAATATCATGCTCCTGTCTGTCCCTGTTTCAACCTTTTCCTGCCTGACCATTCTTAATAGAGCTACATTTGGATTCTCACCTTTGTTGCCAGACCAACTCATTACAATTATGGTAGTATTTATTTTCCATAAAAACAAAGTAAATGTTCTAAAAGTGAAATAGCATAATGTGTGTTTGATAACGATAAAAGTACTTTTAATCTACATAATCATAAACAGTCTATGTTATTGCATCCTGTTAATGAACAATACTGAATTACAAATAGTATGTACCTTGCCAATTTATGTATAAAAAGCATCTAATTATTATTTATACATATTGCAAAGAACTGCTACTTTTGCATGGTATAGAATATATCTTGAGCTAGATTTATGTATCTAGAGCTGGCAAGAGCTACTTACTGTAAATAATTAAAGATGCAGCACGTAAGTTTGACACCCAGTGGTTGAACTAGGTATTACATTCCTGGATCAAAACAAACGCAAGCGCAGGTTGACAGATTGAGGATCAACAGGAGCAAGTCTAACGATGAACCTGAAGGCTGATATTAATCGTGTTCTATATAAAAGCAACGGCACGCGATAAAAGGAATATTGTCCATAATAAAAGACGTTTTTGTTTTAATCAACACCTCGAATTGATATTTTAGAAACGACTTCTATTTCTTGCAGCTGAACAACAGAAAACTATGACAATGATCACCTCAGATACACCTTATGTGCTTAATTCAATAAATGGTAATAATAGTAATAATAATTCAATAAATGGTAATAGTTAAATGCTAATAATGTGAGTTTGAATGCCATTTTACATGACATTTATTGCAATAACACTGAAAGCAGCAGCAGATAGTCCACCTCAGATCTTGAAAATAAAAATAAGCTGTTTGAAATTGAACTTTAGAACTGTGACTCAAAACCAACACATATCAGTAATTCAGCATGTACATTTAATAATGTTAAAGAGGTTTAATACGTATTCATTAGATTATAAACCTTACTATTTCATGAGTGAGTGCATATTCTGTGCTTCTGAATGGCTGTGTTTACATTTCTGTCGTGTTTCGTCTAATGCAAACAGCCAAATAGCTTGTCACTGCAAATCTAGCGTGTTGTTAGGACACGGGGTTACAATGTAACCTGGGGGGTATTCCGGAAAGCAGGTTATGTGACATACCCGGGTTAGTTTAAGAGTAGGTAAGTGGATAACCTCAGCTTTTGGTTCCAAAAACAGAGGTAACTTTTGGCGTATGTTAAGTAGCCATAACAACTTACTCTCTGAATATAACCTGCTCCAGAGCAGATTAAGCCTAGTTCACACTACATGACTTTAAACATCGGCAGATCGCTGTGCCGTTTACACTACATGACTTGATTTTGTGTCTAATAATCGCTGGGGTGTTCACACTACGTGAAACTACATAAATGATCCACAAAACTACACACTACATGATCTGACAACAACTTGTTCGCCAACAGCTCAATCAAGCTACCAAACCATAGCCAATGAAATGTTGAGAAAAGAGTCGTCAGAAAAAGCTGAACACTATTGTCTGCTTGTGTGCTAATTACATCACTGACAGCATTTCAAGCTTTCAAGGGAGCATTTAAAAACAGCGCCATTCAGCTCAGCGGATCAATTGCTCATCTGCAAGTTTCAAGTGGATAGATACAGAGAGTTTTTAATTTTTGTAATTTAATAACTCTTTGAAATAAAACTAACATATTTATAACACTGACATTTCCTAAATATCTGTGTTTTTCTTTCTAACATTGTTATTTTTTAAAATTACAAACAGTAAAGAACAAAGCATTACTACCTTTAATTACCATATGAGTCAAAATGACTGCATGCATGTCTGCTCTTTTCGCTGTGACTTTAAATATGCGTGCATTTTTTGCCCAGCAACTTCCTGCTAACATAAACATAACTTTCTTATGGCAAAAACATAAATTTACTTCAGAAATATATTTCAAAACAGCATATTCTGTGCCGCGAAATAGTTCCTGCTTGAAAGGGAAAATAAAAGTGAGGCCCAGACCTTGTGTGTTCTAGTATCTTAACTACATATTTATAGGCTGTATGTTATGCAGCGGACAGGAGACAGAGGTAAGGAAACGTTAGGGTGTTTATTAAATGACAACAAGGAGCACATGAAGGATAGCCAGGAGGATCAGGAATGATGTTGGGGTCTTTTCCTCCGTGGCTGGGTAACAGGAATACACGAGGATGGACAGCACACACCAGATACAGCTGACAGAGGATGACACAGACTTGGAAGGACTGGAAGACAGGACGATTCGGGAGGACCAGGAAGACTAGGAGGAATACAAAGAGAACAGGTAAGTAAATCGTTTGTTTTGGCTGAGGATGACTACGCTGAGTGGTCGCTCAGTTGTCCGCTTTCGTCGAGACGAGCCCGGACAATGAGCGACTGGAGTGCTGTGCTTTTATCTGGTGCTCGTGAATGTGATGCAGCTGTGTGCTCATTAGAAGTCAGGTGATGGTGATCTTCGTGAGTGGGGGTCGTGAGAGCCTGACCAATCCATGACAGTACCCCCCTCCCCAGGGCCCGCTCCTGAGGGCCGACACCTCCGACGCCGTGGTGGTCTCCCTCTGCCTCTAGGCGCTGGGAACTCAGGGTGGCTCTCATGAAACTCCACCATGAGACTAGGATCGAGAATATCAGCTCTGGGAACCCATGTCCTTTCTTCGGGGCCGTACCCTTCCCAGTCCACCAGGTACTCCAACTGGCCACCACGACGTCGGGAACGCAAGATCTCCTTCACTGCGTAGACGGCTCCTTCTTCTAGGAGCAGTGGAGGAGGGGGTTCCTCTTCGTGGTCAGGCTCTGTGGAGGGAAGAACAGGATCGTGATAGGGTTTCAGGAGTGATACGTGGAATGTAGGGTGAATACGGTAGTGAGAGGGTAATTGTAGTTTGTAGGTGACGGGGTTAACCTGTTCCACGATGGTGAAGGGACCAACAAATCGGGGACTTAACTTGCGAGAGGGCAGTCGCATGCGTATGTCCCGGGTGGATAGCCACACCTTTTGTCCGGGTGTGTATCTGGGTTCTTCAGACCTTCTTCTATCGGCGGTTACCTTGCTTCGACGGACTGCCCTCTGCAGATGTTGATGAGCCTCGTCCCAGACTCTCTCGCTCTCCCGGAACCAGTGATCCACTGCGGGGGACATCAGATGGTTCGCCATCCCAGGGAAAGGGCGGTGGTTGGAAGCCCAGGACGCACTGGAATGGCGTGAGTCCGGTGGAGGGTTGCCGCAGTGAATTTTGGGCATATTCTGCCCAGCCCAAATACTGGCTCCAGGAGCTCTGGTGACCACTGCAGAAGGTCCTCAGGAACCGTCCCACCTCCTGAATCTTCCTCTCTGTCTGCCCGTTGGTTTGGGGATGATATCCAGAAGAGAGGCTGACGGCCACACCTAGGAGCTTGAAGAAGGCTTTCCATAGACGTGAGATGAACTGTGGACCTCTGTCCGACACAATATCTTCTGGAATACCAAATGACCTGAAGACTTGATTAAAGATATTGTCGGCTGTTTCAAAGGCTGTGGGAAGACCTTTCAGAGGGATTAGTTTGACAAACTTTGAGAATCTATCTACTATGACTAGAATACAGGTATTACCTTCTGACGAAGGGAGATCAGTGATAAAGTCCACTCCTAGGTGTGACCAGGGACGGTTCGGAATCGGCAAGGGATGGAGCTTTCCAGCGGGTAGATGACGTGGGCTCTTGGATTGGGCACAGTCCTTACAGCCCTGAACATATTGCCTCACATCCCTTGCCATGTTTGGCCACCAGAATCGTTGGGATACTAGCGAGAGAGTATTGTTGATCCCTGGATGTCCAGTGCCTAGCGAGGTATGTAAGGAGTGGATCAGATCTACCCGGTGTTCAGGTGGTATGAACTGCCGATGAGGAGGGCATCCCGGCGGAGCAGGGGCTTCCGGAGTGGCAACGACTGGAGGAGCGTTCCAGGTGATCGGACAAATGGAGATGTGTTCGGGAAGAATCTTCGTTGGGAGTTCTTCATGATCGTGATGCTCGTGTAAACGAGAGAGAGCGTCTGCTCTTAGATTCTTGGGTCCTGGACGATAGGAAATGGAGAAATCAAAACGTGAGAAGAAAAGTGACCATCTGGCTTGACGTGGACATAGTCTCTTGGCCTCTTTGATATATTGGAGGTTTTTGTGATCTGTGATCACCTGGAACGGATGTTTGGCTCCCTCCAACCAGTGACGCCACTCCTCCAAGGCTAGCTTGATTGCTAGCAGCTCCCTGTCTCCTATGCTGTAATTCTGCTCCGCCGGGCTCAACTTCCGAGAGAAATAGGCACAGGGATGCAGTCGGGGCGGTGTATCATGATGTTGAGATAATACTGCCCCGACGCCGGTGGTGGATGCGTCCACTTCCACCACGAAAGGAAGATTTGGGTCAGGATGAGTCAGGAGTGGGGCCCTTGTGAACTCCTTCTTAAGAAGGCGGAAGGCTGCGGCTGCTTCTTTGGTCCACTCCAGTCCTTTGGGTTTACCCTTGAGGAGATTAGTGAGAGGTGATGTAATCCTGCTGTAGTCCTTGATAAACCGTCTATAAAAGTTAGCAAACCCAAGAAACTTCTGGAGCTCCTTAATGGAAGTGGGTTCTGACCAGGATAGAACAGCCTCAATTTTCTTCCCATCCATACGTATACCGGTTTGATCAATGATGTATCCCAAGAAATGAATCGACTTCTGGTGGAATGAGCATTTCTCCGCTTTGAGGTAGAGGTGATGTTCTCTCAATGTGTGTAGGACCTCCGCAACGTGTTGGCGATGTTCGGCCTCACTCCGGGAGTAAATGAGGATGTCATCTATGTACACTATTACAAAGTGGTGAAGAAACTCCCGGAGGACTTCATGAATGAAGTTTTGGAATACGGAGGGGGCGTTGACCAGACCGTAAGGCATGACCTCATATTCATAGTGGCCAGTAGGGGTCACGAATGCTGTCTTCCATTGGTCCCCCTCACGTATTCTTATCAGATTATACGCGCTGCGGAGGTCCAATTTAGTGAAGACTTTAGCTTCTCGGAGCTGTTCCAAAGCGGCTGGTACCAGAGGAAGGGGATATCGGTATTTTACTGTACCGTTATTTAGGACCCTGTAGTCGATGCATGGACGCAGCCCTCCGTCCTTCTTGGCCACAAAGAAGAAGCTTGAGGCGGCTGGTGATTTTGAGTGACGTATGTACCCCTGACTCAGAGCCTCCCTTATGTAATCTTCCATTGCCTGATTCTCTGGAAGCGAGAGCGGGTAGATCCTACCTCTTGGCAACTGGGCATCTGGAACTAGGTCGATCGCGCAGTCCCATGGCCGATGCGGCGGTAGCTGGGAAGCTCTCTTGATGTAACAGCCCCACTTGAAGAAGGATGTCTTCGCATTGTCGATGGATACGGGTCGAAGATCGAGTACACTGGGTTATCGGTTGTATCTGGTATATATGCGAGGACGCCTCAGTACGGAGGTGGAGTTGACGACAGAGGGATTGGGGAGATGAAGTTCCCTGCTGACCCGGAGTCGATGAGGGCTGTGACAAGGAGAGAAATAGAGGCAGTAGTTATTTGTACGGTGGTAGTAAGTGGTTTACATTGTTCAATATTCGTACTGAATACACTCACTGAAGTCCGAATGGGACGAAGGGGACACTCCATACGGGTGTGACCACTGACACCGCAGTATAGACACAGACCCCGGGTCAGCCTCCTCTGTCGTTCCGCTGATGTCAGTCTTCCAGACTCTATTATCATGGGTTCTGGTTCTGGAGAGGCTGTTGACTCAGGCGATTGGAGGAGTGCAGACGAGGGGGTGATGGTGTCCTGTTGATAGGAACGGAGACGATCGGAACATCGGAAGAGAATGTTGGATGAATCTCTCCAGACCCATTGTATCATCTAATGTGGCCAGCTGGATTCGGAGAGTGGGTTCCAAGCCGAGCCGGTACGTGGTCAACAACGATCTCTCATTCCATCCACTTGCAGCTGCTAGAGTGCGAAACCGGAGAGCATATTCCTGTGTAGATAGAGTACCTTGCTTTAGATGATACAGCTGCTCTCCAGCGGCTACTTCCCCATCAGAACGTCCAAACACCTCTTTGAAATACTCCGTGAAGGTAGTGATGGAATTCATGACCGGCCCCGGCTTGGTTCCAGATCGTCTCAGCCCATTTAAGTGCAGGTCCAGAGAGTAGTGATACGATGTAGGCGATCTTTGACTTATCTGTGGGATATAGAGAAGGTTGCATTTCGAATATGAGGGAACATTGTAACAGAAAACCATTGCACTCCCCCGCTCCGCCTGAGTAGGGCGCTGGTCGGGCCATGGGACTGGAAGGAAGGGCCGAAGAAGAAACTGTGGAGGCGGAAGTGCTCGGTGCTGGTGGTGCGTTGGAAAGTGGAGCTGGTGGCTGTAGAATCCGCTTCAACTGGTCCACCAGCTCTTGAAAGTGATCGAGGGTGCTCATGTTGTCGTCGTTATAGGTCCGGGCTTCTGTTATGCAGCGGACAGGAGACAGAGGTAAGGAAACGTTAGGGTGTTTATTAAATGACAACAAGGAGCACATGAAGGATAGCCAGGAGGATCAGGAATGATGTTGGGGGTCTTTTCCTCCGTGGCTGGGTAACAGGAATACACGAGGATGGACAGCACACACCAGATACAGCTGACAGAGGATGACACAGACTTGGAAGGACTGGAAGACAGGACGATTCGGGAGGACCAGGAAGACTAGGAGGAATACAAAGAGAACAGGTAAGTAAATCGTTGTTTTGGCTGAGGATGACTACGCTGAGTGGTCGCTCAGTTGTCCGCTTTCGTCGAGACGAGCCCGGACAATGAGCGACTGGAGTGCTGTGCTTTTATCTGGTGCTCGTGAATGTGATGCAGCTGTGTGCTCATTAGAAGTCAGGTGATGGTGATCTTCGTGAGTGGGGGTCGTGAGAGCCTGACCAATCCATGACACTGTATTACCAAAAAAGATAATATTTTTAGGGTAATGGTGTCATAAAATATGATGACAGACATTCAAAGCTTAATTTTAATATCTCAATTGAAGCTTTGAATATAAATATGACGTGACAATATGACGTCTTATATGAGAACGTATAAATATCCGTAATATACTCTCGTGTCCATGTTAACGCAGAATGAGGCAAGTACATTGATGCCCATTCTGGCCAATCACAGACGTTTCTGTTGAGCTCTTAAGCGCACGGCCATTCAGCTCAGGCTGATATGCTATCTCATTGGCTGCAACTCGTCACTACATCTGACCGCACGTGGGGTTGAGTAGGCTGAATGCTCTGGAATATTCAGCATGCTAGATATTGGATTTCTGTCGGCGACACGTCAGCAAGCCTCTTTGATGCGTTGTTCAGTAGTTCACACATAAAGACTGCCGAGTGCCGAGCACCCGCAGATTTTTCCTTGATCACAGCCTGATCTGTCGGCGAGCTCGTTAACTTCCAAATCAGGCTCAAATCAGGCTTAAATCCGGTAGTGTGAACTAGGCTTTATGTTCCAGAGTTTGTCTGTTTCAGAGAGTTTACTGAGCATTGCGTGCTCTTTTGATGAGAATTTTGATGGACGTAGAAGCGAAGATATGTTTTTTTTTTCATTGTGAGAGGATTATAAGTGCATAGTTTTTTCATATCCAAATGAATATTTGAATGAGTATTGTCGTTTTTCAAAAGAATCGTTAATGTAATTCACAAACATTTTAAAAATCGAACATGACAAACCTACCATAGAAACGTTCAGTGCAGCTCTTTGTTTTTGCATCAGGGCATTTACTGTACACCATGGCAATAGCATGTAGAACCATCTGCACAGTATGCCTGGCTCTGAACCATTTCATACACATGTACAGTTCCTTGGCTATAAACCACTGTGTATCATTACAGAGACGTGTCAGAGGGTGGCAATAGCGTGGTGGTCAGTGTGCCATTAAAGAACAACGGTGCTCACAGCAATTTTTTAAATCGTTAAATGTGGACTACATTGTCTTGCAGTTTTTGTTTTCTCAAATCCACTGGAGGCCACCATGTATATTTTTGACCATCTTAAATACGTTACTGGGGCATGTTTTCTCAAAGGTGCCATTTCTGGTACTGTAAATCCACTTGCTATGGAGACTGCTATATATGTTCTGATATGAGTCAGTGAGAGAAGCTGGTCAGCTTGTCATCATGCATAATATATTAGCTTGATATTGATGGACCCACTCACCTCTTCCCTAAACCCAACCAATAGTGTTTTCGAAAGCAAACTAAAAGAGAAAAGCAATCGCAGCCACATGCTTTTATCACACGGCTCTTTTTTGGGGTTTCTGTTTTACCTGGTTTCTGAAACCGTTCTTGAACTCGAACTCTGGTCCTTTTCGCTCCACCTCCAAAGTTTGGCAGCATTTACAGTGAACAACCAAGAAAACCAGTCATGCCAGAAAAGCCGTCCATACCAGTAGCATTGTTTTCCACACAAAATGCAGTTATTTCTTGGTTCTAAGAAATGTATCCCTGAGCACATTCTCCCAATGAGCCTGTGATGCAAAACTCTTTTCAACTGATCTGAAAACCAACACACAGTTTCATTTTTCAGACTTACTCAATTTTGAGATTAAGTTTAAATTTATAGTTGATTGAAACTCCTTATTGAAATGGTTTTGAATAATGATATATATGACTCAGGGCGTACTCACACTATGCTATCTGAACCGTGCTCTGGCACGATTCAGTTGGCCGGCCCTGGCACAATTGGAAGAGGTGTGCCAGAACGCAGTTCACTTGGGCTTTGGCGTGGTAAAAGTTGGGGTTTGGCTCAGCAAAGTTGCTGTCATTTTTATTTCTGTTTGTAGTTCAAGACTTTCAAGTTTTCATTTTGTCATTTTTCGTGATTCTCAGTCCCAGTCTAATCCTAGTCTTTTGTTAATTCTTTTTTTTTTTTTTTATTCCTTTCGCTGTGTCTTGCTTTTTCAAGTTACAGCTTATTTCTTTTGGCCTTTTGTTAAGTTTTAGTAGTTTTATTTACTCCCTTTTTTTGTTTAATTTTATTTCTCGAGCTCTATTTTTTCCCCTCTAAAAATAGTCATTTTTACTTTGTACTAGTTTGTTTTTGCTTTCATTTCTTTTAGATTTTCTTGTCTCCCCAGCTGTCTAGTCCTGTTGTGTTGCGTGTCAATTGCCTCCTCAGTCTCCACTGGTTGTGGATCCCTCTTGGCTTGACGTTCTATCTGTTTGCCACCCCTGTCCCAAACATGAGGTTCTGCTAGCTACTATCTGACTGCTTGGTCGAAATTTGGAGTTTCCCCTTTCCTGACCAGCCTGTTCCACCTCCACAAGACTGTCCCATCTGTATCATCCTGAAGTTCTGAGTCTCCATCCCTCACCAGCCTGTTCTCCTTCCATCACCCGGCACTATTGTGTGGACTGTCCTTCTGCATTGCCTTGTGTCCCTCCTTCAAATAAACCTCGTATTCTCCTCTTTATTCTGCGTTTGGGTCCTCCTTGCCAACCCTGACAGAGTTATCTTCTTTCTATAAATAGAAAACCCTGAGTTTCATATTCTGATACTCAGAAATTTAACTGCTTTCTGAAATGGGTTCCGAGTCAGCCAGTGCCATACTAGATCTTACTCAAAGCTAGGTATTCTGATTCTGATTCTGATTCTGATTATAATCTTGAGTTAGATCTTTCTAGAGCTGTTTGCACTTACACATTTTAAAAAATCGTTATTTAAACTACTTATTTAAAATGAGACGAAAGAACACAATTCTTGAGTGTTTTGAAGATAACTATAATGGTTTCATGTTCAATCCACTTAAATTTGTAAAAACTGATAAGTATCCTTAATTCCTTCATGTTTTCCTAACCACAGACTGTAAAAGATATGGACGTAGTATCCGTAATATCACCCATAGGTTTCTGAAGAACACAAAAGAAGCTACAAGTAGGCTTGGCCAACCGTCGCCATTTTGTTCATGTGTCACGGCAAACAAGGGCAAAAAGGCGGAGCGTAAGCGGAGTTACAGATGCCTGCTAGCATTTTGCTTAGATGGGCTTTTCTTTTGGAGAAATAATTAATACTTTATTACCTGCGACTCGTTTGTGTTCTGACCACATGTGCTAGGTATATATAGTAAAGTGTTTAGTCTTTTAAAAACACTGTTGTAATACATTGAGCCACTAAACATTGTTCTTATGATGTTTTTCTAGAGGAGGAAAATGTGAATTAATTCCAAACACTTGAAATATAGTCTGTGTTAGTAAATGCAAGTCTATTGATGAAATCCAGGCAAAAATACGAGAAATATGCCGAGTTCAGCGGCTAATCAGCCGGAATCAGCTGAGGTGAAGTGACTGCGACCAGTGAGACCTAGCCTACCTACCTACCTTTTTTCTGCTGTAAAGTTGGCCATTTTAACAGTCTTAGGGAGAGCGGGAGGTTACCGCTTGGTTCCAACACAAATCAATTGTGTGGAACCATGCATTTTTTACAGTGTAGTTTAAATAGCCACTCCCATTTTTTCTTACCTTGTTGGCAAATCATTTGCCAACCTGTTGTATTATATGAGAATTAAACTAGTCTCATATGCTGTAATCGTAATATTGGAACTCCACTAATAATGGCTTTTTATAGTTGTGGTGCACACACTAACTGTAACTCAAAGTCAGCCTACTCAGAGTTGAGTCAACTAAATCTATTCAGCTCTATTCTATAATTGTATTGTATTGTATTGTATTGTATTGTATTGTATTGTATTCTATTCTATTCTATTCTATTCTATTCTATTCTATTCTATTCTATTCTATTCTATTCTATTCTATTCTGATCTGAAACCGAAAAGTCAGAGTTTGCCATCTCATTTGAACTCAGAGAACTCCGTTGCTTCAATTTCCTTATTGATGTGGACTCCTGATGCTCTATTTTAAAAACACAAAAGAAACTAAAAAGGCTGCAGTGAAATCCAGCTGCTCATCAAAAGAATGCCACTCTGCCCTCAAGGCTGACCATTCACATACTGTACCAAAATTGAAGAGCAAAAACACAAAATGATTTATTTAAAAAAGGGTTACTATTATTATTTTTATAGGTTTCAAATAAAAAAAATAAAGAATACACGCACACAGTTACTCTAGATGCGGTTAGAAACATATTTGTCAAAAAATGGGCACAAATGCACATGTAAAAACAAATATAAATTTCTGAAAAAAATCTTAGTGATAAATTGAGTCGTTACATACAAAAATGTTGAACTAGTTATCAAAATCTGAGAAGCAAATTTTATAATCTTTTTTTTTCCCTAAAAAATGTCTTCTAAATTGAACAATTTCATGAATGATTTACAGACCTATGTTTGTTGTAAATAATTGTGTGTTTATTCTTTTGCACAATGCTGTGAATAAATTAGAATTGCAAAGAGAAAATGCAGTAAAAATGTGAAAAATTTATTTCTATAATTTATTTCTGAGTATAAATGTACTCAGATACTTTAAATGCAGTGATGTCTAACTTTACTGTAGTTTTCAAATGGCTGTGCAAATAGTATCTAGTACTGTCTTGAGCATTTTCAGCAAGTGTCTCTAAAATCTGACTTTTTTTGCATCTTGTTCATAAACAGTGGTGTCAGGACATTTCATCTTGATGACACTGACGCTTTCATTGATATGAATACTTGCTTCTGAGGAACGAGCTGTCCATTTTGAGCAAGTGACACGCTTTTGCGGGTTATCAACTAGGTTTTGCAGTTTGTACTAATTGTTTTAAGAAAAGCATTAACTGTTGTGCAAATGTAAATAGTGTTGTAAGAAATGCACCAAAGTCACTGAGAAAAACTGTAATACACAGGCCTATTTTAGAAACCCACTACAATATTTGAACAAGTTTTACTTATTATAGATTACTATTTAAAGCTAAAATGGAGCACACTCAAAAGTGATAGATAAATGGATGAATGGATGGATGGATGGATGGGTGGATGGATCGATGGATAGAAAGATAGATAGATAGATAGATAGATAGATAGATAGATAGATAGATAGATAGATAGATAGATAGATGGATGGATGGATGGATGGATGGATGGATGGATGGATGGATGGATGGATGGATGGATGGATGGATGGATGGATGGATGGATGGATGGATGGATATCAGGAGTTTCTCATGCCAACTCTAGAAGCTTAACCAGTTCAGCTCACCAGAGCAGAAGAGTGTGAACTGCATGTTTATGCTATCTTACTTTGTCTGCAAGGATGGGGATAAACAAGGCTTTATTAGACAGAATAAAATACAGTGAACTATATTTCAGGCAACTCTAAAGTTCTCATCTCCTTATTTTGAGCATACTGGCAAAAATTCCACAACAATAACCTAACCATACCCCTGATGCCAACACAAAGCCCAAGGTAGACAAAATAAAAGAAAACATTTTAAATAAAATAATAAAGTCAAATAAACAAAAACTCATTATATGGATGTTGGTTGGATGGGTTGCAGCTGGAAGAGCATCTGCTGGGTAAAACATATGCTGGATAAGTTGGAGGTTCATTGCGCTGTGGCGACCCCTGATTAATGAAGGGACTACGCTGAAAAGAAAATATCCAAATGAATGAATGAATAACTCTACAAATACATTTTTGACTTTGTTTTTGATTTCTTGTGTTTGACGAGGACTACTGAATGAAGATTACAGTGAACATGGTTGTGATGAAGGGATACAGGAAGAATCACAAGTAGTTGTTTGTATATATATAGCCTACTTTTGCATTATGGTTTACAGGAGTCGGTGAACAGGAGTCAAGCCTCTCACACACTCATTTTTCTATATGTACAGAGGAACAAGGGGGAACAGCTATTATCATCAGAAAAAAAAGGTAATTGATCAAACATAATCATACTGAATAGGTTATATAATAGGACATTGTAGAATCACTGAGTACTCTTGATAGACAACAGGAATTATGGGAGCCCACATGAAAAAAAATACTGTAATGTATTTTTTAACCATAAAAATTTAATTAATCTGCTGTAGTAATTCTATAGTTGCTATGGTACCGTAACAACTAATATAAACAAATGATCCACTGGACCCTTTTCACAACACATTAGTCCCTTTTACACAGTGATACCAGTAAATATCTGGAAAATTACCTAAACTACTTTACCGGTAAATTCAAAAAAGCCCCGTTCACATAGGCAAGGGCGTTCTGAAATTTTTCCAGAAAAGACCGTTCACACATCCGTGCCAAATTACCAGTAAATTCTGACATCATTAACTAGAAATGGCCTCTTAATGGCTGCAATTATATTTGTAAACATTTGACTACATTACAAACTCTGTGGATGGATATGTATTGTGAACAACTTCGATAAAAAACATATAAAGCAACACTTTCACGTGTCGACGTGTGTGTGTGCGTGTGTGTGTGTGTGCGTGCGTGCGTGCGTGCGTGCGTGTGTGTGTGTGTGTGTGTGTGTATGGCGCTCACCAGCTCTTTCACTTGCACACACGTGCCGTAAAGCTACTGAAGTAGAGCTTAAAGGTAAACAAACAGCAGTTTATCATAAGAGTTTTATGGGTAATTATTTACACAGTTGGCATTAAGGAACATAGAAACATTATCTGACTAACATACAGCAGCAAAATGTGTCTGGAAAAATATTCAAAGACTTTTATTTTCATAAAAAGCGTGGACGTGAATGCGTTTGAATGTTCTGATTGGCTAGAGTAGACGTCTCACGTCAGCGCGTTCTAAGCGTGAACACAGCACAGCGCAGCATTCCAGCAAATTATTGGTAATGTTAGAACTTCTTTTTCCAGAAATTTAAAATTATTTGTCAGTAATAGAAAAAACATTTAGTTGGGTTAACATAAGATTATTAGTTTTCTGGAGCGGTCAACTACTCTGTAACAAAACTTTTTAAGTTGTGCCAACTGAACATTTTTTGTCTGCAGAACTGGAATGCCTGAAGTTGAGTGAACAAAAAAAACATGATCCTTCTATCCTTTCGTACTCAGCTCTTTTTTTCACCTTTAATTTATACAACAGAAGAGACAGGAAAGCATGGGGAGAGGGGAAGGATTAGCATAGGAACTTGAGGCAGAAATAGGGTAAATGCCGAGCTAGTATTTTTTCCATACTGATAAACTTCCGGTGACCTGTTATTGTGAGTTTTTTTCCATTTTATACGGTTCCTTTTACAGCATCGATGTTGTAATGTAAGTAAAATACATTCAGTTCAACAGACTTTGGCATTCATTTAATTGTTCAAGTGTAAAACGAGACAAAAAGCTGTTTACTCGCACACGACCGTCAGAATCGGCAGGCTAGTGCAGAAGCTCCATTGAATATAATGGGGTAAAATAAATGCTCATTTTATGAAGACATGGCGGGGGAAATGTTATTTAATGCAGTGCTTCGTGTACAATCTGAGACCCACTTTATATCGGATATCATTCAGGTAGTGGAGATCGCTGATTTTTTAAAAAAAAAAACTGACCTTAAATGCGCCGATTTTTGCATTGGCATACAATTGACCGGAAGCGCTTAACCCAGGTTACTGGCAAATTCAAAGTCCTGTTAGCATGCTTCGGCATATACCCTATTGAACTTGTGTTGCTGTGAACACCAGAGTGGCATTCTGTATGTCTGCTAACCACTACACCATTGATGCTTTCATGTACTCAGCTTTTGAAAACATCAGTTGCACTGACCTAAAATGTCTGAAGTTGAGTGAACAAAAAACTCTTTTGGAAATTGGTACTATGAAATAATACATTCTCAGAACAAACAAACATAGTTCAATTAAAAAAAAACTTAAACCTTAACAAAACATTTATTAGACACAAAATTAGAAACAGGACAGAAAAAGTAACAGAAACAGGACAGATAAAAAAAAATAATGGTAAACAAGACAAGGATAAAAAAAATGGCAGGACAAACAGGGGAAAATGCTTTGTAATGATTCACATGTGAAGCAGGCCTTCCTGGATAATGAATTATTTCTTAGTACCAATTTCCACAAGTTTTTTTGTTCACTCAACTTCAGTCATTTTAGGTCAGTGCAACTGATGTTTTCAAAAGTTGAGTACATGTTGGCACCAATCGTGTAGTGGTTAGTGCATCAACACGTGGCACTTTGGTGTTTCACGGTGACCTAAGTTTGATTTCTGAGGTTCCTATGTCGATCCTTCCCCTCTCCCCATGCTTTCCTGTCTATACTCTTTACTCTCCTTTCAATTAAAGATTTAAAAAAATGTTGAGCACATGAGAAAAAGGGAATTAAGGATTATGTTTTTTGTTGTTGTACTGACTAAACATTTTTTACAGTGCATCATGGGTTTATTTTTTTGGTCACATTTTATTTTGATCGTCCATTTGTTGAATTTAAGTTCCATTGGGGTTAGGGTTGGGGTTAGGGTTAGTCTAAGTTGACATGTACTTGCAAAGTTTCTTATAGTCTACTTAATGCCTGTTGAAGGAGCAGTATCAGCAGATATTAAGCAGACAGTCTACTAATACTCAAATGGACCATCAAAATAAAATGTTACCCTTTTCAGCAAATAGGATTCTAAAAAAAATATGTGTTGTAGCCATTCACTGCTACTGATTCACTGCTACTGAGAAACCCAGAAATGTGAAAAGGGTCCATACTTTTCTAAACACCCTTTATTATACTAAAATGCAAAAACTAATTGATCTATTACAGTTGATCAATTCACTAAAGTTAATTCTACAGTATGCTGTAGCATTCATAACAAAGTGTTGTATAAATACTACAACACATACAGTATAATAACTATATAAGATAACACTATTGTATTCCTTTCCAGTGGAAGTGGACATTTGATTGCTCTTTTCTTTTTTTAGCAGGCCACACATCTAGTTGTTCTCCAAGGCTCAGCTGCTGTTCTCAAGAATGTCCAAGAATAGAGTGAAGAAAAAAGGAGGAGCGTTGTGCAGAGAGAGAGAGAGCAATGAGAGGTGGACAGTTGCTGCTGTCATTATGGCTCCGATTTGGTGTCTGGGAGAGCTTTGGGTGACGTAAGGCTCTTGTGGAGAACAAATACAGTTTAACCGGGCCCCCAGGGGTTACCTATGTGCCACTGCCCCACCATTAAACTCAGCCATGATGGACTTGAGCAGATAGTGATGACAGCACACTCTATCCACTTGATTGGTTAATTTGTGTAAATCTTTCCGTTATGACTAAGCAGCTATTCTGATGCTCAAAGTCATCAGCGTGCGTTTCTAGAAAGCATTTCGAATTAGCTGCTGAATTGTACTCTGTTCATCTTTGTAATAACCTGGGACCTATTCCTGTGAGACACGTTAGTAGAGGTTAGTGAGAGTAATTTAATTAAATTGAAGTTTTGTTTTTGTTTTTTTTTGCATCAGTGGGCCAGTGAGGAACATTTAAAGGGGACCTATTATGCAAAAATAGCTTTTATAAGAAGCTTAAGTGCTTAAGCAGCTTGTGTGAATATATGCTATATACAGTTGAAGTCAGAATTATTAGCCCCCCTAAATTATTAGCACCCCAGTTGATTTTTTTCAGTTTTATTCTCCGATCACGTGATTGCGAGGTAATGGGTGTGGCTAACAGACTTAACCAGGCTGGTTCAACTGTCAATATTGGCAACAAACAGAAATGAAACCCTTCTAAAACCCTTTTCTCGATCTTTCTGAACGAAATGCCTTGCTACGTCCATTCAGCCCGTGGTAGAAAAAACAAGCCACGCCACTGTTTACTCATTTAATACTTTGTTTCTCTAGAAACTGCATCACGATACGAAAAAATAACATTCACAGCTTCCGGTTCATTGGGACCAAAGAGATTAGAATGACCAAGAGGCGACACTCAATAGAACGTTCCATTGCAACAGCAGCGCCCAGCAACAGCCAAGCGATTCCGCCATTTTGGAGTGAAAGCAATCGCTGTCCATTGGATCTCATGGCTGTCGCGATGGCAAGCAGCTACTTTGTTTTTTATTTTTTTACTTAAAAAGCGCATTAAAGCTGAGGTACAACCTGAAAGACGACAATACAACACTTACTATCACAATCATCAGCACTTTTAATAGTTTATTTTACAGACTTATAATATACTGTTGTTCTATTGGAATTCTTATTCCAAAATGGCTGCCGCACCATCTAGTGGCCGTTTCCCAAATCGCACTAGAGTGTCGCCTCTTGGTGATTCTATGCTCTTTGTTGGGACTTTAAACGACCTCATCTGTTTTCTATGCAGCACATGTGAGTTGCTATGGTAACTATAAATGTTTGGGAGACGTGTATTTATTATGGTGGCTCAAACTGCTCTGACTCAAGTTGCTACTGTATATCTATTTCAACTGATCCGACTTACGGTTTTCTGAAAACTGACCCGGAAATTTCTGAAAAGTCCCATTGACTTACAGTAACATTGGCTCAAGCTTTGTGACCTCATAACATTGCACCAGACTGTCATAAATTGTCAGACTGTCACCCTCCAAGTGGGTGAGTCCAGCATTGTTTAGGTAGGAGTGTGAGTTGCGAAAGAGGGACGGGTTTGCATGAAAGGGGAGTTACAGTACATGCACAACAGCTGATTTTCACACCAGCAACACAAACACAGACGCATAAGAGATAGACAGTGATTTGGAGAGCAGCATTTTCAGCAGATCTTAGAGCTGTGTGAAAGTGGAGGATATTCAGTCCATAATATTGTAGTGATATTACTGTAGAAGTCAAAAGAGAAGCTCTCAGAAAAAGTAATATGGAATTGACTTTTATTATAAACCCATTTCTTTCCAAATGAATGGAGCTCATTGCATTTCACATCCAGTTGTCTAAACTCAAAGGAAATTTTTGCTTCCATTGTGAAAACTGCAACAAACGTATCGTCTGTAATGAGTTGTGGTGGTGACAAGGGTTGGATCCAATTTGCACCCTTTATTTAAGAACGGTCATACAGGCAAGGTTCAATCGGGAGCATGTAGATATTTCAAAGTGTAACCAATAAGACAGCTGAAAGGTCGAGGCAGACAGTAAAACATACATTTACAATACAATAAAACAAAAGGTCTTTCTAATGCTCACTACAGAGAAACAAGACCAGGGGCCTGTTTCAGAGAGGCGGTTTAACTAACTGGGAGTTTAAAATTAAACTCTGAGTTGATTTACCGAGAGATTTAAAACTCAGAGATTTCGGTTTCACAATAGCTGATCTGAGTTAGGTCAATCAAGTCAAGTTGACTATTTCAGAGTTAAGTGTGCACACCGCAACTATAAAAAGGCATTATTAATGGAGCGCAGCTATTACGAGTCAACACCTGAAAAAAACAGTTCCTATAACATCTTCAAATATAAGACACAATTCTCCATGTCTCTTACTGTTGTTGAATGCAAGAGAGAGAGGTAGTTGAAATAGAATAGATCAGCCTGTATTAAGTAGACAGCAGGCCTATACCTTTTTTGTTTAAGGATTCTTCAAGAATTTTGTCAAGAGGAGATTTTGTTTGATTCTGGAAATCTGTAAATAAGTTTTTAAGAAAGTTTCTGAGTTGCAAGAGAAAAAAAAAAGCTCTGGGATTTTTTGTGTTAACTGTGGAAAGCTGGGAAAATGTTATCAATATAAATATCACTTGCAACTGAAATCTCTGCTCTCTGCCAAATATCAAGTAATGGGGAAATGCTTAAGGGTTATCAATAACAGGCAAAACCAAAGGCAGACACTACAGACTACAATAGTTTCAGATTTGGCACCGTATTTAAAATAGAACACCAGAATAAACTTATAATCCTGTTAAAATTGAAGGCAACAAAGTTTTCCTGAATTACAAGTTCTCAAATGACTGTAACTGAGTAGCGGCTTTTGTATTTTAATAAGCAGTTAAAAATTGTTAATTTTTATTTGTAAATTATTTGAAGCTTTTTTCTTGAATAATAAAACTTCTAAAATATATATTTAAATAAGACAAGACGGTGAGCTAACTGAGAGCTTTCCTTACATCTGTTCCACCATAATTAATAGAAATGTTTTGTTCCTGGACAGCTTCATGAAACGGGATCCTTCATAACAGTATTATAACCACATGATAATGACCTTTTGTAGTCATTTGGCCAATTAAGTCATTTAAAATTAAAAAGAAATTGTTGAGAAAATTGTTGAGGGAGGGTGAGGGGGAAATATAATAGTATACTCCAGACCCAGAGGGAATTGAATCTGCATCCACCTCCATTATATATTTCAAGAGCACTAATTGTGTAAAAGGGATTCAAATTGTGGATTTAATATATTCATAAATGCATATTAGACTATTATTGTTAGTTTTTAATTAAATGAAAGCTATAAAGTTTGCTGTTGTGTGTTGCTGTTATCATTAGTGGTGTAAAGTAACCAATTACAAATACTGAAATTATAGTAATTGAGTATTTTTTTTTCTCAGTGGTTAGCAATGTCGGCTTGCTGGTTTGAGTCCCAGCTGGGCCATGGAGGTGGCATCTCTTTGTGGAGTTTCATGTTCTTCCTGTGTTTGGGGTTTCCTCCGGGTGCTCCAGTTTCCCCCACAGTCCACTGATATGTGGTATATGAATTGAATAAACTAAATTGGCTGTAATGGATGAGAGTGTGTGTGTGAATGAGAAAGTTCATGCGTGTTTTCTAGCACTGGGGGTTCATGAGTTAGTGTACTCTCAGTGATGGGTTGCTGCTGGAAATGCATCCATCGCATAAAATATATACCAGAGTAATTGGCGGCTCATTCCTCTGTAGTGACCCCTGATAAATCAGCTTGTCGTGTGTGTATCAACTCAAAACCCCATGCTTTTATCTCAATATCATACCTTTTTTTTTGCCTGATTTCTGGAACCGTCCTTCTCCAGACTTGACTTCACAGTCCTCTCCACATCCAAAGTCTGATGCTGTTCTTGGTGAGCTTCTGAGCAAACTGGTAGCACTGGAAAAGACGTCCATATATAGAGGTAAACGTTCTGTGGTATAGCGTGAAAAGGAACAGAATTTTTGCACACAAAATGTAGTCACACACCACTCAGGCCACAAATTTCCCAGTTCTCAAATATTTTACGCAACAGAACATTTCGACTGCATGTGTCACTCATGAGAAGATGAAGGATGTCTACTGTAATATAACTGAAATCACCAAATGGCCATGAACAATAATTAAATGTATTATTGAAACTTCATTGGTCCACCAGGCTTGTAGCCAGGGGGGGTTCGGGTGGTTCGAAACTCCAATCCCCGAATGACAAAGGTTCAGCATTTGCCATTGGTCCAGAATTTTTGCCCCTATTTTTTCATTTATTCTATTTTGACTGCTATGCCATCATAAATTGTGGAAATACGACGCTGAATATGACGTAAGTGAAGTCATGTTTTGATTGTTTTTAATTCAAACGGCCAAATTCTGACTGAGGAAAGTTGAAAGTGCTGTTTTGATGACCATCTGAAGCAAATCCAGCTAAAAATAGTGCTTAAAATGTCACTAAATTGAGTATTTAATCTCATAATTAAATAGAAAATGAGGTGGATAACTGAAGATAAAGCCCACTTTTTGAGAAAAAAGAACCACCCCTTTCAGGCTGGCTACAGGCCTGTCTACATACCTATATATGTTCAACAATCAGTTGCTACACTAATATATTTTATCTATTCTTTTTAAATCTACCATTTTGTCAAATAACCCAAACACAATACTGTTGGTACCTTTATTTGAGACTATCACACAAGTCTACATTTGTCTCTTCACACATGGCTTCTTTGATTTTACTGTACTACAAGTTGAGTTGAGTTACAAGTGTTTACAAGTAATGGTGTGTGTGTGTGTGTGTGTGTGTGTGTGTGTATGTGTGTGTCTGTGTGTGTTAAGCATGTGGGATCAAGTCAAACTACGCTAAGACTCATCTTGGGAGTAGATATATCTGCAAGCCTACGAAACTCTAGAAGTCAGAGGATTATTATGAGAAACCTAATAAGGTTTGGAAGGGTAGTGATGGTGCGCCTTAGGAATTCGACAAGGTCAGAACTGGTCCTGTCACATACAAAAGAATACAGAAAGAAATTGAGAGTAAAGTGGGATCATTACTGTTTAAAAATGCTAATATAGACAGACAACAAACACAAAAATGTACAATTTGTTATTGCTCACCCTATATTAAACAGTGACAGAAATATCTGCCTGTACTTTATACACAAAACCATGGTGTGGGATTCATATGACTTCATACAATATGATGTACTGTGTTTAATGCTTTTATTAGAGGTTTTCAGGCCTTGCTGTGTTCAATGGATAAAAATAAAGTCATTTGAGTCTAGAGAACATGAGGGGGTGTAAATGAAGACAGAATTTATTTGTTTGATCTGAGGCCACACTCAAAAATAAAGCTTCTTTAATAGCATTGATTCTGGCATAAAAAATAAACATCTATAGAACATTTTCAGTGCACAAAAGGTTCTTAGGCTCTTCAGACTTCTAAGAATCATTTCAACAGTGTTTTTTAAAGAACGGTACACGCTTTAAAGTCTTTATTTTACATTGATGGTTCTAAGAAGAATCCAAATAACTTCTGTTCAATGAATGAAGTTAATAGGTGATATGGTGGCCTCACAGCAAGAAGGTCACTGGTTTAAGTACCGGCTGAGCTAGATGGCATTTCTGTGTGGAATTTGCATGTTCTCCCTGTGTTTGCATGGGTTTCCTTCGGGTTCTGCGGTTTCCCCCACAATCCATACAGTATCACCCACAATAGTATATGGGTGTGTGTGTGTGTGTGTGTGTGTGTGTGTGTGTGTGTGTGTGTGTGTGTGTGTGTGTGTGTGTGAATGCGAGAGTGTGTGGGTGTTTCCCAGTACTGGGTTGCAGTTGTAAGGGCATTCTCTGCGTAAAACATATGCTGGAATAGTTGGTGGCTCATTTTTAAGTGTATGTGACTTTTAAAAAAAAGAAACGTAAAATTTCTGAAACTTGTAGCTGTAGCGAAAAGAATATCAAACAAAGAACTTAAGAAACAGGGTGGCTTGATTGCTCAATGGTTAGCACTGTCATCTCACAGCAAGAAGGTCGCTGATTCGAGTCCCGGTTGGGCCAGTTGGCATTTCTGTGTGGAGTTTGCATGTTCTTTCTCCTAGTGTTCGCGTGGGTTTGCTCCGGTTTCCTCCACAGTCCAAACACATGCGGTTCATTCCGCTGTGGTGACCCCTGACAATCAGGGACTAAACCAATGGAAAATGCATGAATGAATGAACTGAGGAAACACAATTGGATCAATCAGGGAGGACAGAAACCAATGCACTAATTAACAATCAAGTAGAATAACTAGGAAGCAACAAGAAAACAACTACACAAAAGCAGAGCATAAAAATAGATTTATTATTTACAAAATAATTTAAAGATGTCTTTGTTGAAACACTAATTGAGCAAATACATGAAATGCAGGATGTCAATTTTCCCTTTATACAATATCTAGAAATTTGCATTAATTTGCACCCACAGCGTCAAAGCTTATCACAACAGCATTTATTGTTTAATTTCCTGATAAAATGGACAGGAAGATGAAACTGCTTCTTATCAAAAGTAAGTAAATACAAAGCTTATTGTATTTGTATATGTATGTATGTTTGCATGTATGTATGTGCATATATATATATATATATATATATATATATATATATATATATATATATATATATATATATATATATATATATATATATATATGTATGTGTGTGTGTGTGTGTGTGTGTGTGTGTATATATACGTGTGTGTATGTATGTGTGTTTGTGTATATATATATATATATATATATATATATATATATATATATATATATATATATATATATATATATATATATATATATATATATATATGTATATATCCACTCGGAGCACTCAGAGAAAACCCACACCAACACACGGAGAACATGCAAACTCCACACAGAAAAACTAACTGACTCAGCAGAGACTCGAACCAGCAACCTTCTTGCTGCGAGGCGACCACCATGTCGCCCTCGAATTTGATTTGTTAAAAGGAAAATATGCACAAGTTTCAAATGAACACATGCATGTCCAGTCATTTCATTTAAATTACAATACATTGACTTAAAACCTCAATTTGACTCTCGTATAACAAAGAAATTGTAGGATCACAATTAACTCATTTTAATGTTCTGTTAACTCAAAAACTTGTTGTTATTATGACTGTCATTAATTATATTTATTACAAGCTTTGAGATCATTTAATTACAGGTAACATTATGAACTGTTTTTCAATTTAAATCAATATTTAATGTTAAAATACTTTTGTGATTGTCGCGTAGCAGTGTAATAAACCCCTTCAGGGTGATACAATACTTTACATGGCACACATGCCACATCTCGTTGTCTTGCTGTGACTCACTGTTTCTTTATATGTGTCAGTGTTATGCAGATCCAAGTGAACCAGACAGCACTGCTGGGATACACAGCCAAAATGACTGATGGATGGAAAATTTGACAGATAAGGTGAAGAAATACTGGCATGTGGGGTGAGGGCACAAAACCCCATGTAGCATACATCCGTTTCTGGAAGCTGTTTGTATTATTGCTTACCTTATTTATTTTCTATATAATGTTTTTTCTTTTTTTGTCAGGGAAATGTCATTGAGAACACTTGTTCAACCTTCATCTAAATATGGACCAATGGAGAACACATAGTGGTGGATGGATTAGAAAGGGATGAAGAAGAAGGGTGGAGCTTGTTTTTTAAGGCTGCGCAGACATTGGCTGACAAGTTCACTGTCTGGTGTTTCTTGTCCAATCCTGGCCATTTTCTAGAAAGGTGAGAGTAATATGAGGTCTTATTAAGAGAGGCTGGAGATGTTTGTCCATCTGTGCACATTCAGGAGGAAGACTGAGGACTGAGGACTGTTATTGTTTTCAGATATTGAGCTCACTAACAAGCTGTCAGCATGGTAAGATTTCTATATTTGGACAAGACACAAAATCAGAATCAGATTTTTTAATGATCACTCAAAATGGATGCATGCTTATGACTACAATATTGAAGAGTAGATGTGCAGGTTTTACTTTTAAGGAATAACTTAAACCTCTAATCCTTATTGCTAACTTACTGATATCTAGTCTGTTTGTCTTATTAAAGTTATGAAGAGTCTCAGAAGTGCCATCTAAAGTTTTCTTCTAAACATTTTTCCCAGAGTCCTAGATTTAAAGTCAGTTATTTTACGGCACTAAACAGAATGTATTAATTGCCATACAAGTGAAATTACTAAATTTAGAGGCCTTTAGATAAGAACTCTTCTACAATTTTCTACAATTTGAAAACAGCACAGGTATACTTGTCACATAGGTTTATTTTAGTTTACAACTGTAAGCATTAGTATTTTAGAAGGCCCGAGATTGCTTAGCTTATGTTCACATTTATATTTTTGTTGTGATTTCTCTGACATTATTTGTAATTTAATAGCAATTTCTGAATGAAAATTGTTTCGACAGTAAATTGCTTCTACACTTAATCATTGTAGCAGTCAGATCTGAAGTATCTATGTGACCCTGGACAACAAAAGCAGTCTTATGTTGTATATATATGCATGTTTCAATAGCCAAAAACACATTGTTTTGGTCATGATCATGTTCCATTACAACATTTTATAAACATCCCACCACAAATACATCCAAACCTAAATTTTGATTAATAATATACATTGCTAACAACAATTTTGTTTACTTTAAAGGCAACTTTTCTCAATATTAAAATTTTTTGGAACACTTACATTCTAGATTTCCAACTATTATTGCATCTCAGACAAATATTGTCCTATCTTAACAAACTATCAATGGAAACTTATTTATTCAGCTTTCGGGTGATGTACAAATCTCAATTTCACAAATGCACCCTCATGGTTTTGTGGTCAAGACCTTCAGTCATGTTTGATAGTTTGTAGTCTCCAGATAGATGTGGTAATCCACATCATCAAAGAGAGCAAACACACAGGGTTTGATTACAGTGCTCAGACTGTCATGGTCCTTTGACATTTGCAGTGTCATTTTGATATTCTTTGTAAGCATGAACGTTTGTGGGAAATTATTATAGCTTTATAGCGCATTTGTGTACAGTAATAGCAGCAAATGACTGTAAAATGACCAGAATTACTTACCTGGTCAGACAAGCAATTTCCTTGTGAACTTGGAGGAAGGGAATTTCAGTTTTTCCATCTGCAATCTGCTATGTGAATGAAATAGTCATGGGTAAAAACCCTTATGCAAAATATATCTTATCAATGATAATACAATCGTTTCAAATAAGTGTGCCTTATGAAAATGAACCATTCCATGATTAGAAATTGAATGAATTATATGAATGATAATAGAGTTTGTACAGTATTAAAACAATGGAAACCTGGATGTCCTCCAATTCACAAAAACAAACATCTCTCTCTCTCTCTCTCTCTGTGTGTGTGTGTGTGTGCGTGCGTGTGTGTGCGTGCGTGTGTGTGTGTGTCTTTGAAAAATGTGGTTAATTTACATACAGGGCTTTATTATGGTTTA
Source organism: Danio aesculapii (assembly GCF_903798145.1). Taxonomy (NCBI): domain Eukaryota; kingdom Metazoa; phylum Chordata; class Actinopteri; order Cypriniformes; family Danionidae; genus Danio; species Danio aesculapii. The sequence goes on from NC_079457.1 coordinate 41,871,604, forward strand.
GTTTTTAAGCAAAATTGACCTCATTTGGATGGTATTAGAGTACACAAATATACACATGACCATGTTCGAGCAATTCATAAAGAGGTCTGAATCAGCTCGCTCACTCTGATTGAACCATTTGAATCTGAGAGATTGATGAAAGAATTTCTTAAGTTTTTGAGCTTCGACTCTAAACAGAGCTACAGCTTCACACTCAAAAAATGCTGGGTTGTTGTAAACCAACATTCCGTCAAATTGGGAGTAACCCAACTGTTGATTTAAAAACTAGGGTGGCATGGTGGGTCAGTGGTTGGCACTGTCGCCTCACAGCAAGAAGGTCACTGGTTCGAGTCCCGGCTGGGCCAGTTGGCATTTCTGTGTGGAGTTTGCATGTTCTCCCTGTGATCGCGTGGGTTTCCTCCACGTGCTTCGGTTTCCACCACAGTCCAAACACATGCGCTATTGTCGAATTGAATAAACTAAACTGGCGAGTGTGTGTGAACTGGGTTTTTTTTTTGTAAGGGCTTTTGCTGCATAAAACATATGCTGGAATAGTTGCCAATTTATTCCGCTGTGACGACCCCTGAAATAGTGACTAAGCCGAAGGGAAATGAATGAAAGAGTTAAAAATGTTAATCAAATTGAATAAAAAAATAACCCAACATTGGCCTTGTGTTATGTTCCCATGTGTTCTCATATGAGTCTTATGTGTGATTTGAGCATATGATTTTTTTTCTGAGAAGGGAGATTAATATTGAAAAGTATCAGCTCGTTCAGATGCTATCGTGTCCCTGAGCCAGCGATAATTTCTCCTGTTCAAATGAACTATTTACTCCACAACATTAATGAACTGTAGCGGAGTAAGAAGTATGGTATTATGCTTTGAAATGTACTAAAGTAAAAAAAATGGTTTCTTTAAATAAAGTTAAAACTTATAGCCTAATTATGAAAAATGTACATATGTACAGTAATAAAGTAAAACTACTTAGAGTTAACTTCCACCACTGCCATATCTAATAATATTTTCTTAAATTCTGAGTAATGTCTGAGGTGGTAGTCAAACAGAACATGTTTTGCTCTTAGTAATGCAAAACGCATACTAATAATGTGTTTACTGCAAAGTAGTGAATGAAAATAAAAGCATGGTTTTAGCAGGAGATGCAGCGCAGGTCCTCCAAATAAAATGATGCCTACTGTGAACAGCTCAGACAGAGTTTTATGACGGATTTAAAATGTGCCCCATGTCATGTTTTTTTACTCAAGCATAGCACAGCAGGAACTGATTTGCTTCTATTTTAAAAAATAATTTTAGCAGTAACCCACCAGATAAGTGAATGGACTTGGCGTTGGCATTGAATGGTGTTTTTTCATAAAGACAACTGACCAAGCAAAAGAGACACGTTTTCCTGGTCAGAACTTTTGATTTCTTCTTCACTTACTAATTAATGAAAGTGTAGATTCAACATACATCTTAAGGGACAATCGAGGTTGAAAAAAAAGAATGAGATTTCAGACACAAGGCCAATGATTCCTTTCACATGTAAAGAGATGTGTGGTGTAGGAGGTGTTTGCTACGACCTTTCACATTTGTATATTTACTGTATGTAAAGCACTGAGTTAATTTTGGCATTATTGTGGATTTCTATGTCCCCTTTTCACAGGTCCTATACCTTTTTTTATATTAATGCTACTTTCAGCAATGTACTGTAGCCATAGAGACCACACAACACTCGTCTCATGTACACTTGATTTTTAAGTGAAAAAAAAAAGGTTCTTTAGGTCATTAACATATTTTCCAAATAGGAAATTAGGTTATTCATTTACGAACAATTGTCTGAAACCTATTTTTACATGCATTTTTTTTTATTTCTCTTTGCTTTTTGGGCTTATTGGAACCTAATTAGAACAAAAACCTAAGTACCATCTTTTGATAAGATGTACTTTTAGAGAGAAATGATGTCTATATATGTGGACTCGTGGTCCGAATTTACATAAAACACTTTTTCCTGAATTTTTTTTATGTATATTTAACATAGATTTTTTTTACTTGCTTTGACTATTAGAGAGTAAAAACTAATTTTTCCCATTTTGGACAGTTAAAAATAGTGTTTGGGACATTTCATATGCTGGAAAACATTGCAGGATGACATTGTAACAAAATATAAAACATTCAAAGTATTTTAAATAGCCACTTACAGTTTTTTTTCAATTGTTTTGCCACAAAATTCAGAACCCTGATGTCAATTCTCAAAACTCAAGACACAAAACTCTAAACAGTCACTCCTTTTAACACAGACTCTCCAGTGTTCAAAACTCTGCATGCTGCGTTCATTATCTTAAAGAAGTCTTGCATTTGCAGGATCATTGGTTCGCATGATCCTTTTATCATACAAAAACTACAGGAACACAACTTCAGATCACCTGCACACAAGAGTCACATCGTTTCAATAAACAGTCTTTAACCATCATTAAATATTGTTGTTTAAAATATATGATGCAGGGTTCATTATGGTTTATACATAAGGGAACAGTACAGACAGTGGATACACTCAACTAGTTTTATTCATTCCATCATAATGTAGGTTCACTGTAATTTCTTTCTCACTGCACGTCCCTATATAGCTGATTTATTGCATGATATGGCAACATATGCAACTTACAATTGGATTCCACATGCTGTATATAAAATCTCATAATAGTCAATAATTTTGTCAAAAATAGTGCAAAAATCACTGTTTACATTTTTTCAACCATATCATACATATACAGTGTGTGTGTGTATGTGTTCATAAACAGCCATATGTACACCTATACAAATTATAGGTAATATATTTGTAGGGGTAAAATATATAACATAATAGATGATATATTTACGTAACATATATGTACATATTTGTAATTCTAATAGTTTAAAAAATGGCAATATTTTGACATGTATGACATATTTTATGTATGTAAAATTCATATGAACTATTACGTCACATATGTAATTTGCATATATTTCTATATATCAGATTTCTATTTTGGGACCTGTGTTTCCTTCAGTCTGGTCTTGTGGATTTGGTCACAGGTTCTCCTCTACATCACAGTGGTGTTTTCATTACTCAAAAATCTTGGAAAGAAACTTCTGTCAATGTGAATCCAGCGATGACATTGTTCTACTGTGATTGGGCTTTCTTATATACAGTACAGTAATGTCAAATATGAAAACATGGTCTGTAAAAGTGGTACATGGAACAAAGAAACCATTAATATGGAATAAGGATGAATAAAGATGAAATCAGCTGGGTCATCTTCTGTGGTCACTGATGTCATTTGATCTATCCTGAAACGTTCATCATCTAAACATGTAATATTGTACATCAGTTTCTACGCATCAACAGTAATGCAACAGTTATTTATCATTCTGAGTGCTTGTATCAGTTGATAATAACATCATGTTAGGTAAATGAAAACGCATTTATTTCAAATGTAATGTTTGAGTTGCATTTTAAAATGGGATCAATTTGATGTTTAATTGTATTCTATTGAAAAGGTGATCTTAGTTCAATGAACAAAGTATCTTTGACTTGTGTGTATCGTATCCAAGCATTTGAAAAAAAGATTTAGGAGTTTTGCAAAAATGTGCAATTTTGGCAATGGTTGTGAATTTTGTGTCTAGAGTTTTGAAAATTGACACCAGAGTTCTGAAATTTGTGGTAAAACGATTGTAAAAAAACTGTAAGAGCTAAAATGTGCTGTCCACATATGTGGACACTTAAGCCCTAGGAGGTTAAATATAAATTTCATAAAATGAAGTCAGCTCTAAATTCATAGAATTCAATACGAGGAATTGATCTGTCTTATTTAATCTGCCTGAACAATAGATGTAATGTATATCAACTGTGACATGAGAGAACATGTTGTCATTAGATAAATCAACCGATTTGATACTTCTGTCACATTCTCATGCTTTTGTGATGGCAGATGTGATCTCTAAATAATTGTGTGGTTATTGTCAGCATTTATAACTCCTCTTTAACTACAGCTTCAGTAGAAACACGTTGATGATATTAAATTCCTAATGTGGTTTCTGTAGAGCTGTCAGTTACAATACTGTTCAATTAAGGAGTTCTACACACGGAAAAAAAATTCTTGCTGCCATAATATTTTAGTTGAACCTTTCCAGTCATCTCAACTAACATTAGTTAAACTGACTAAACATATTAAGCTAAACTTTGATCAACAAAATAAAAAAGTTGAAATCTGATTAACGTATTAAAGGAAGTTACAAGAACACAAAAGCATTAGTTGTTATGCCTTTTTGTCATATCATTTTTACAGTTATGCTGTTTAATTTATATTATTTATTTAGTTTTTTTCCTACATTGTAAAAAATTGCTGTAAATTTTACAGTATTACTGACAAATTTGTAAAATTTACGACTGCACTGTAAATTAACATTTCAGTTGTGCTGTAAAACCACAGCTCAAGATGTAATCTTTAAAATAATAACAGATTAAAAATTGCAAATATATTACAGAAGATTGTGATACAATTCAATTAGTGAAGCATTAATTAAATCCTTACTTTCCACTGACCGAAAATCATCCACCCGCACAGTTGAGTAGTGGCAGGGCTTAAACAAAAATATAATTCTTATATTTTTCTTAGAAAAAAAATCTTTTTAAACGAGTTTCGTATAGAGTTTGTCTCTTTGTTTAAATATTTTTCTTGGTCAGTTATCTTAAATAGCCTTGAATGGTAGCCGTTGCGAGAGGTTGTGCAGCAGCTGGATCTGATCTGTCTGATGAAAAAGACAGTTTCCCCAGCTCAGGTGCTGATGAGACTGCGGTCTCCCCTCCATGTGGGGGATAGGTAGTTTTAGTTTTAGGCCTTTTGGCAAATGTCTCAATTAGGTTTATCTGTTTTAAAGAGGGTTTACTCATTTTGAACCTTGTTTTAAACAATAGTTATCTCAATTGTAATTTTTAGTGTGTGGAAAAAATGCCAGAAAAACTAAAGCCAATAGATTTCTTTACCTATCTCCCACCATGCAAGTACATACACACTATAAAACATACAAACGCACATCTTTATTTGTTGTCATTCTTTCTTGATTCGTCAATATATCGTAGTGTATACTGTTTAATAATCAATTTCAATTATGTAATAAAAAAATAATGATAAATAAATAAATAAAGCGTCATTAATTCCCATCCTCTCATGGTAGGTATGCACAGTGCGCACAGCCGTACGGCTGCAGGCGCCACTGACCAGAATCGCCAGTAATACTGTAAATTTTACAGTCATTTTTACAGTGTAGCCATGTACTGTTCAGTGTTTTTCTGTTTTTAAAAGATTATTAATAAAACAAATATAAATATGATGTAGATGTTTCTTCACCTGCTATCTATTTCCATGAAGTCTCTGTAAAGACTAATTGTTTTAATCCAATGACAATTGCTTTGCTCTAGATGATAAAAAAGCTATTTTCAGTCTGAAGTCTAAATTTCACAGGAGGTTTTTGTTATGTCCTAATCTGTCTCTCATTAGCCCACGGATGCCCAGAATGACGCTCGCTCTTTCCTGAGTGAGGAAATGATCGCTGGTGAGTGTATGAACTTTTGAAACTTGTGAAATGTGATGAAATGTTAAATTGTTAATGTAAAAACCTTGAAGACGCAGCTTTTCATGACTTGTTTTGAATTATTGTTTGTTATTCCAACTCGAAGAGTTCAAGGCTGCCTTTGACATGTTCGACACTGATGGTGGCGGTGATATCAGCACCAAGGAGTTGGGTACCGTTATGAGGATGCTGGGTCAGAATCCAAGCAGAGAGGAGCTGGACGCCATCATTGAAGAAGTGGATGAAGACGGTAAGTCTGATTGCATACCAGAAGTGGACTACAGTAAACGAGACATGGCCTGCCTTTTTTATTTATAATTTTAGATATTTATAATGTTCTAGAGATTTTGACATTGAAAAAATAATAATTTAGAAAATTTACTTTCCTCTTTTGACTACTCTTATTAGAACAGACATTTATGTGGCAAATTGTAAACTCCGCAGTTAAAGAGTTAAAGAGAGTTTTAACTGAAGTAAAAGAGAGAAAAAATGAAAATTCTGTTATTATTTTCTGTCCCTTCATTTGTTCCAAACCTGTTTGAGATTTCTTCTGTTAAACACAAAAAAGATCAATGCACGTGTCTGTCACTAGGAACTCTGCATCATGGAGGAAGGCTATGCAACGCCTGTATTATTATCCAACTTGGCATTGCACAGTGTAGTGCTGTCTTCATATTTTGGTGTTTGTGCAGACCTGAATTTGGTCTGATTATTTGCCTGCTCCAATCTTATTTAATGAGCAGTACTCAGTTTGTACAGTTGCTGCTTTGACACAATCTACATTGTAATAAGCACTATAGAAATAAAGAAGAATTGAATAAGTTCACATCAAAGCCATTAAACGTCATGACTAGAGTTCCTCGGGGCTCAGATTTGGGTTCCCTCGTATTTAAAATTGACATTTTATCTTTCTGTAATATTTTTAACAAGTTTGGTATTCAGTTTTATTGCCATCCTGATAACACCCAGCTCTATCCTCCAAACCTACCTCTACTTTACCTCCAACTGTAAGAAGCCCCTGGGTTGATGTTGAATCTTCGTCTGAGGAGGTGAAGTTTAGTCAAGCTATTATGCAATAACGTGGCTGTAATGAAGTTTGAAGACCGCCTGGCCATCAGAAAGGAGGCGGAGAACCGACAAACTTTTAAATATTTATTTCTGAAAAAATAAAACAAACAGATGGCAGCTCCTCACGGAGACTGCTGTGAAACTGAAAGTAAAACAAATCGGGCTCTATTTTGACGATCCATGCGCAAAGTGCGCAAACGCATTAAAGGCGTGTCAGAATCTACTTTTGCTATTTTAAGGACAAAAAAATCAGCTTTGCGCCATGGTGCATGGTCTTACAGGGTTGAGCTTATTCTTTTAATGAGTTATAGGCGTGTTTTGAGAATAAACCAATCAGAGTCTCCCATTCCTTTTAAGAGTCAGTTGCATTGCACCATGGTGCATTTGCTATTTACATGGCGGACTTTGTAAGTGAAAAAACTGAACGCTTCACTAGCAATAAAACAGTTAAACAGAGCATCTACAGAGCGAGAATGAGAGATGAGCCTCCTCATTATTTACTTTCACTTTCACTCTCGTGGATAGGGAAACTTGTTGTACACACAGACATCTATTAGCCTATACATGATTAATTTTGTTTGTTAAGCGCAAAGATTTGTTTCAAAACTATTTCTAAATTCAGTTCTAATTTCCAGCAAACGAATACATGAACAATAATAATGAAGTGTGTTAAAAAAATATGTTATGTTATATCCAAATACACATGCTATGCCATATGGTCCAAAACCTGACAGGTGGGCAAATCTAAGCTTGTTTTTAATAAAATAAATATAAATATGCACATAATAAATAATACTACTAATAATGATAACATTATACAAAAGCAAATTGTTATGAATAAACTGAAAATATTTTTGTAATATATTAATTCTTTATATTTATATCCTATATATATATATATATATATATATATATATTATATATATATATATATATATATATATATATATATATATATATATATATATATATCCTTATTATATCCTATATATATCCTTAATATTTTTATTCTTTTTCATTTGTAAAGATATTTGCGTATTGCTGTACACCCTGTGTGTATTAAGCAATGTGTAAGCATGGCGCACAACTAACGCGCTCTGTGCTGGACTATAGACCTGATTTGATCTGGTCTATTGAACAGCCTATTTAAGTTCCTCAAAATAGCAATGCGCCAGCAATGCTCCTCAACATGCCTCCTTTTTTAGACCAGAACGCCTATGGGCGAACATATGAGCGCAAATGCATTTGCTATTTATGCAGCGTGGTGCAAAACGTCAAAATGACTCTTGTGCCAAGCTGAAACCGGCAAACAACAATTGCGCCGGGTGTCTGATAGGGCCCTAAATGTCCGGACCGGTCCTCTCTCGAGGCAGGTGATGCGTCCAGGTGTCTCTGATTATCTTTTTTTTTTTTTTTTTTTAACCCTAACTGTATAATACAACTTAGAATACAGGAAAAGATAACAGTTCTTTTACACAATAAACACAGTAGACAAACAAGATAAAAAAAAGGTGTCTTTGATTATCTCACTCACGCCACCCGCCTCGCCGTTACGGCTCTCGGCCCCGCCTCACTCGCCACAGTGTCAAATTCCACAACCTGTAATTTTGGTCGATTGGTTTTAATATAAAATTGAGTGTCTGAAGCTTAGTTAATGTTTTAAAGAATAATGACCTCCTATGTCATCCTCCTCCTGTACACCTCTGTTTCGCATCCTCAGGCAGTGGTACCATTGACTTTGAGGAGTTCTTGGTCATGATGGTGCAGCAGCTAAAAGAAGACCAAGCTGGAAAGAGCGAAGAGGAGCTTTCTGAATGCTTCCGTATATTTGACAAGTATGTTTTTATTAGCATAAGCAGTGTGAGGAAAGGTCACTGAATTTATCTTTTAAAATCCATAATAGAAAAGAATATAAATCACCAGAAATCAGAATGTTTAAGCTGGTCTGCCTAAGTGGTTTACAACGACCATCCATGTGACTTGAAAATCGGTGTTTGAATAAGATGGATCTCGATATCAAACATGACTTCCAGCATGACAATTTGTCTATTCACTATGAAAAAGTGTGAGGTTAGATGAAAGTCCACAGTGCTCCACTGTGCATTGTGGAGCACTACATACTTGTAAGTTCAGGTAAAGGGAATTATTTTAGCATTATAGGCTGTAACCCATTCAGAATTTGGTTAATTCTCCAAGCATTACCATTATTGGAACATTACCCCTTGCCATTGTGTAGCATTTATTACATCATTTGATGCTGTTAAGAGAGTACAAGTATAGAGATTGTAGTCGTTTGCTTATTCAACTACGTGAGGCAAGAGCCGAGAGTTACAATCAAGACATGTTAATGCATTAAGAAATCATTTTCATGGGAAATTTTTTTTTAAATATGTCATTTTTTTCAATGATGAGTTTTAAGGAATACAATTAGTGACTGCAAGAAGACTTTATTATTTGACAACATTTATTTTAGAAATGTAAATCTGTTAAATCATGTGATGCAGAATATACTTTTTTGTCAAATTTTGCCATGTTGAACTGAAGATATTGGGTGAATCAATTATGTTTGTTTCATTTCAATTATTATGTTTCATTTATTTCATAACTGAATATGACAACACATTTTGTTTCATATGCACACCTTTTGTCTACTTTAAAATACAAAATTAGGTAGTATTTAATTAAATTCCTTCAAATTAATTCACAAAAATAATGTGCTTTTTTGTTTTTTTATTTTAACTTCATTCGTACAGGAAAAAAAAATAACAAATGCATCCATTAAAGTTAGACTAATAATCTTTTCATATATTAATCCAATTACCTGTGGTGCTAAATCCACGATTTTTTTTTTAAAGCATCTTGAGAAATATTTGGTATGAATAAAGCAGCATGAATGAGCATGTTAATGAATAGTATTATTCAGCTAATAGATGTCCTTTCCAATCCACCCATTGCGAGTCCACACAGTCTATTTCATGTTTCTATGAAAAATAAAAACAATAATTTTCTTTATTTAAAGGATTTCTTTGGATAAATTATTTTCCTCACTGTAATTTACCTCCTGTGTATCGTACAGAAGAGGAAAAAAAGACATAATGCATTTGCACAATACATACTGATTAATTTTCCAATGAATGTATTTCATGTTAGATTTTAAAATAGTAAATTACTGGTTTGAATTAAGCTGTATTGTTAAAAAAAAAAGTCAAAGTCAACACCTTTAATATAACACTTCAACACTTAACACCTTTAATATTATGTGCTTTAGCAAATTTTGACAGCATTATTAGAAAACTCATGTATTCACACATGCAATCAGTTTATAAAAAATACAACATTTAGATAAAACAAGACAGGTCACTTAGCTTGACAACAATATCAACAACAGTAATTAAATATAATTTGTTTCCAACAGGAACCAAGATGGTTTCATTGATCGCGAGGAGTTTGGGGATATCTTGCATGCCACTGGTGAGCCGGTGGCAGAGGAAGACATAGATGAGCTCATGGCCGATGCGGACACGAACAAAGATGGAAAAATTGATTTTGATGGTAAATGTTATTCTGTTTTTCTGTGTCGCCCTCATAAATGTTCTAAAAAGGGGTTTTCATAGTGAAGCATTCGAAGACCCATTTTATATTCCCCAGAGAACAGTTTTTTAAAGAACCATTATTGTCCATTTAGAAGATTTAATTAATATGAATAATCTTTTGCACCTTTTGTGCACTGTCCATGGATGTGAAAGTTCTCTTTCAATGATATTTTATTTTTATTGTGTTAAACTATATACAAATATAAATACGTATGTTCCCATGGGGATTTCCTGACCTCCATTTGTCCATTTGATAAGTATCAAAGTATGAAAAAAACAGTAATATTTTATAATAGGCTCTTATCATTGACAGACTGCTTAAATTGTGTAGAGATGCGTGAGATATTTCAGGAAATGAACCTGTACACTATTGCATCCCAGGAAATGAATGTGCACGATATTTCATCCCACCACATGATTTTTCATCTCTTTTTTAAATTTTCATTCCAGAGTTTCTCAAAATGATGGAGAACGTCCAGTAAGAAAAATTCCATTCCATCCCCTCCAACCGCAACTGAAAGCAGTCAAGATATTCAAGAGAAACTGAGTGAGGCTTTTGAAGAAAAAGAAAACAATGAGACAAATCGGTAACAGTTATGATAGTATGAAATTTGCTTTGAGCAACAGAGAAAATTATAGATGAGTGGTACCTTCTCGGCGATGTTCCTCAAGGACCGCACTGTGATAGTGTCTATAAATAACCATTCAAACCATTTAAGAGGAAACCACTTACCCCTCACCCCAGCTGTCCTCCACTACACCTGCTTCTTCCCAAGACATTCTCCAGCCCTCTGGCCACGTCCCCTCACCCTTTGCTGTTTTAAAATAGCCCTGTTACAGTATTTACCTCAGAAGCAGACTTCATGCTGTGTTGTCATGGTGATAAGAAATCTCTTATTTTTCCAACTGTATCTTTGCAAATTGATTAAAAAGGCACCTTTGACTTATATGCTTCTATATTTTGGGGATATTTTGCTTTTATTTTGATATCCAAAATAGTATTGTGTGGTTTTAGCTCATTTACAGTATTTTAAAAAGTAGAAATGCAATTTCAAGTCTAAAAGTGGTTATTACAAGGCCAAATATCTCAGTTCTGGTAGCTATTACTGAGACTCATGTGTTCTTCTGACACACCCCGCCAATACTTTCACTACTCCCCATCAGAAAAACAAGATCAGCCCGCCATCATGGTTTCCAGTTTCCCTGGTCCAAAATAGACAACACTTTGAGCTTCCAGCAGATCCGTAGTGTTGTCGTTTGTATTTATGTTGGTCTCTTCTTTTCATACTTTAGAAGAAAGGTCATGAAAAAGATCAATTTCGAATCCCAAAGACCATTTGTGCCAGTAGTAAAATAAGTTGAGATTGGAGGCAAAAGGTCAGATTTCCATGTTTTCTTCTTACGGCGGAAAAAGCCAGTTGATTCTTCAGGTCATACTGTACTGTTGGAGGTGTAATCTCATGCCACTGCTGTAGATGCAATGATTTCTGAACTTCTCTGCTCGCCTTTTAAATCACTCCATTTCTCCTGGAAAGTATAGGGTCTGTAACCCCCTCCTTCTCAAACGTCCTCATGATTCTTCGCTCAGGAAGCACATGCCTTAGATGGAAACTGGGGTTTAGGCTCTTTGGGATTTGGGGTACCTGTGTCGCCATTTGTGTTGTTGGGTTCTGGGTGGAGATCTAAATCAACTGCTATTCAGGGCACAGCGAAGATTTGCAACACAGCACCTTCCCAGGAGGTTTAGGGTTTCTTGGCTTGACTAAAATGGGAGAGGTGTAGAACGCTCTCGCCTCTCACCATTTTAAAATTCATTTTCCATCTGCACACATACATATAAATATTTCATTTATTTTCTTTCCGGCTTAGTCCCTACATATAAATATTAATACACATCAATTATTATTACATTTTGGGCAAACTTATGTTACATGTTTAAAAGTATAAAAACTCATTAGAGCAGTACCTACACTGTCAAATTTATATGATCAATTAGTCAACACAGCATATGTTTTTAGTTCATTGTAACTTATTAAACTAGGTAATCATGTTCTAAGTTAATTTTATAAATCTCGCAAGCTGTTTTAAGTCAGTTTAACATAATATATGTTTAATGGACTCAGAAGGGGTATTTTGATTACGCTTAAAAATTTAAGGCAACCAGGATTTTTTTACAGTGTACTCAAAAGGTTATCTTGCTCTTTTGAGGTACTAATATGTAAATTTTAGGAAGCGATTAGGTCTTTAGCTTTTGAGGTGAATTAATGAAAAGCTTTTACCAAATCTGGATGTCATTAGTAAATTCAACAATTCAGTAAACACAGTATTAGCTTTTTCAACTGTATATATTCTCATTTACAAGAGTGACCCGGCCAAGAGGTCTAAAACACACAGCTTCATGAAAGAAAAGGAAAAAGAAAAGTAGTTTTGAAGAAAAAGAAAATGAAGTTTTCCAGTTTTGTCTTTTAGCGATAAAAATTACAATGCAAAAACACATGTACTGAGAAATGGATTCCTATTGTTTGGTGTGTAAGATAGAACGACATGATTCAATTGAGATAAGTTCAGACATTTTCAGTTCAGACTGAAGAATATTCCAAGATGAGGGGGTGGCATGACCAAAGACTCGCTTCCCTATTTCAGTCCGAACCCACGGAACAGTCAAATGATAAATGCCACCTAAACATAGTTCATAGTGGCTTTTTATTAGCATAACCATTTTGTTGTGTCTTTCATCAGTTCCTCCAACAAACACAGGCCTGCAGCAGAATAACAGTTACCATTTTCCTGTATTCTTGAAGTCTGTTCTTTAAGTGTACTCATTTCTCATTTCTATTGGCTTGTGGGAGCCGCCGAACCCTAAAAGTTCAGGATTCTAAATCTGGAGGTCTGTGGGCGGGTCTTGGGTGGCCTGTTTAAAGTGTGTCAGAACTGTCACTTGATGTCTAGTCTTTCTGTTGGGGTGCGAGCGCGTTGACCACTGCTTGTCTCGTGGATATAAGTGAGGGAAGCTAAACCACAACCATGGTAAGAGTTTAAATAATCTAAGCAGTCAGTTTTGCTGAGGAAAGCATGAAAACAAATGTGCAAATGGCCTGTTAATCAAAGAGTAATCAAATGTAATAGAGCAATGTATATTATATATATCTGTCATTATTAATTAAGGATTATGTAATGATACATTTTATTAATGGTTTCCTTGCAGCTTTGCTCGTCTAATACTTCATAATAGGAAATAAAAAAGGGAATCCTTCAGTTATGATAATTTTTAAAATGCTATTGATCAGAAAATAGAAAAATAGGTCATATTTAAATGTCTTTATTCTTTATTTTTGTCATTTTTTAATATTGACATAATCTGAGCATAACTATTAGGTGTCAAATTTAGTTTATATACTGTCAGATTTTGTTTGCAACACTAAACCTTCTTTAAATCTTTTTCCTAAACCAAGAAAATGGTCTAGCTGTCACAAGCAAAGTATGATAAATCTGTTACAAATAACAAAAAAAATCTAGATGCCCTAAGCTATAATCATGTTTCCAATAAATATAAATAATTTTTCCAATAATAACTCAATGGTTTTCCACTATTTTAAATTTAAACTGATTGGATCATTTAAATATTTTGGTAAGCTACTACTGTGTGCTTAAAAGTTGGAAAAGTGGTAAATGTGTGAAGACAGATTTCCTGCTATTTGATACATGAAGCTGATCAGCAGGCTAGTTTAAGTGGGCTAACTAAATGCTGAGGCGACACATTCCAAGGATCCAGTTTCTTAACTACCATTTACAGTCACTGACTGCTGGGATAACGTCTTAAGCCTTAAAATAGCTGCAAAACTTTCCTGGACGCCACCTGCTGTGTGCAAGACCCACAACCCAGTAGTAATGCATGCATATTATCAGGAAAACAAAGACTAATAATAATGACAAATTCCCAGTCACAATATATATATATATATATATATATATATATATATATATATATATATATATATATATATATATATATATATATATATATATATATATATTCTTATTCATCATATTAATGGACTGTTCTGCACATTTCTAAATTAGCCATGCATTTTTTAAATAATAAAACTGCAGTAACCATGTTTTTTGCTGCATCTTCCCTTTCTTTAGCTACCCACAGTTTTACTACAAATACAATGGTAAATCTATGATTAGAGTTGCAAAACCCTGGTTAATGTGTGGTTATTTCGTAGGTTATGGCAATTTCTATAGTTTTGAAATCTAAACATTTGCTGTGGTATTTGTAATAAAATGGTGGTTATAAAAATGTAATTCAGTACTTCAAAAAAACATTATTATCCTAATGTTACCATAGAATATTTAGGCCATCTGATACTAACCGTTCATAATGTAACAACCTGTTGCTTCACAGACTGACGCGCAACAGGAGGCCCGCTCATATCTGAGCGAGGAAATGCTTGCCGGTGAGTGATCTATATACAAAGAGAAAGATGTATTCCACGTCTTTGTTTTGTATTAACCCGTACGCGTCTGTTTTAAAGAGTTCAAGGCTGCCTTCGACATGTTCGACACTGACGGTGGCGGTGATATCAGCACCAAGGAGTTGGGTACTGTCATGAGGATGTTGGGTCAGAATCCAACCAGAGAGGAGCTGGAAGAAATCATCGAGGAGGTCGATGAAGACGGTAAACAAAATGCCACAGCTTGAAATGTGTACACACATCATTTTATATAATATTATATAGCCCAAAAATTTGAACTAAGCAAGCTTATTTTCATCCGCTGCGTTGTCACGTGTCTGCCCGTAAACACGGATTACATTCTCAGCTCGGCCGCAAGGGGCGACACAGACGGTCTGACATTCTTTCAGGCAAAAATATTGAACAATGTGATAAGAATTTCACTGCGAAAATTAAAGCTACAAGAGCAACTTACCTCAAAATCAATACATTGTTTTAAACCCTTAAATGTTTAATGATATTAGGCTAGTCTACAGTACATATTCGGACCAGAAGATAAGCTTTTAGCATATTTAGCAATATCCTGCAATGTCCTCCAATGTTCATTGCAATATAAAATGTCCTAATATTTTATTTTCAATTATCAAGTTTTTAAAAAACATATTTTACCTTGTGGAATTGAATGAATATTGTTCTTGTTCTGTAGTAAATGTCTGCTGATAATACGATGATCTGTATTTTATTAAATTATTACATGAATTGAAACACAGACATTCTTTTACCTATTTCCTTGTGAAAAGTTTGATGGTAAATTTAAGAAGGAGATCTTTTTGAGTAAGGAGGTGGAGGGACCTGAGATATTTCTTTAAGGGTTGACATTACAACTAAAAATGAATATAATTTTATAAGCTCCTTCAGGCCAATTCAAGAGCACATATCGTGTGCTCAAACTCTTTGTTTGTATGTTTCCTTAAAGTATGTTTCTGTCTACATACACTCTGATAGTTAAGTTTTAAGTATAAAATGCAAAAAATTAAGATATGCAATAACTATTGTACTCACTGGAAACTTTAGGCAGCGGCTCCATCGACTTTGAGGAGTTCTTGGTCATGATGGTGAGACTCCTTAAGGAGGACCAGGCTGGCAAGAGCGAGGAAGAGTTGGCCGAATGCTTCCGTGTGCTGGACAAGTAAGTCATTCGATATGTGCACCTGTTTGTGAATGTGACTCAAGCACACTTGATCAAACGCAACATTGTGAATCTGCAGGAATGGCGATGGCTACATCGACAGAGATGAGTTTGCTGAGATCATCCGCAGCACTGGTGAATCCATCTCAGAGGAGGAGATCGATGAGCTGCTTAAAGACGGAGACAAAAACAACGATGGCATGCTGGACTTTGATGGTATGATGGTTTATAAAGTGCATTTCGTTTTATTTATGAACATATATAGAAATCTGATATATGGAAATATATGCAAATTACATATGATATACAAGTTCATATTTGGATTTCACATATATAAACTGTTACATAGTGTATATGCAACATATATTTTAAAATATTACAAAAAATGGCCACTTACATATATTTTATTCCAACCACTATAGTTTCAAATATGTACAAACATCATATATACGTGACAGATATGCAACATATATTTCGAAATATTGCTTTCATATATATTTTCAAGCATTGGAATTTGAAATATGTACTCACATGTTCACAAATATGTCATATATAGGCACACATGCATAACATTAGCTAATAAGCTAATATATTTAAACATACAGTTGAAGTCAGAATTATTAGCCCCCCTGAATTATTAGCCACCCTGTTTATTTTTTTCCACAAATTCTGTTTAACGGAGAGTAGATTTTTTTCAACACATTTCTAAACATAATAGTTTTAATAGCTTATCTTTGATAACTGATTTATTTTATCTTTGCCATGATGACAGTAAATAATATTTGACTAGATATTTTTCAAGACACTCGGATACAGCCTAAAGTGACATTTAAAGGCTTAACTAGGTTAATTAGGTTAACTAGGCAGGTTAGGGTAATTAGGCAAGTTATTGTATAACGATGGTTTGTTCTGTAGACTATCAGAAAAATATATAACTTAAAGGGGCTAATAATTTTGACCTTAAAATGTTTTTTAAAAATTAAAAACTGCTTTTATTCTTGCCGAAATAAAACAAATAAGACTTTCTTCAGAAGAAAAAATATTATCAGACATACTGTGAAAATTTCCTTCTTCTGTAAACATTATTTGGGAAATATTTAAACTGTATATGTAAATATTTCCAATTTCAATGGTTAACAAAAAATATGAAAGCAACATTTTGAAATATATAATATATATTTGAATATATGACATGTTTTTCAAATATGTGAAATCCAAATATGAAATTTATGTCATAATTAATTCATTATATTATTTGAATAATATTTCAATTGAACACATTAGATATGTAACTTGCATATATTGCCACATACCAGACTTCTATGGGTACATACGTTGCACATGCATTCTGAACAGATATTGAGTCAACACTGTCTTTTTTTCCCAGAATTCCTCAAGATGATGGAGAACGTGCAGTAAAAACAGAGACTCATGGACATTCCTCTCCCCTTTCACCCCTGCCGACTGAATCCCTGCCCTCATAACGCCACTCAAACTCACTTTCCCCTTTTGTCCTCTTTCTGCCTCCATCTCACCTCCACAGCAGACAGACAGATGAACACCTGTGTGGGGTTTGCCAAGGCTGGGCTCCCACTGACCCTCATATGCAAGACCCAAGGAGCGAAGCTGTGGTGTGGTTCGCAGCTTCATGATGTTATGAAAGCGTGATATGTTCGCTAGAAACACATGCCATGGTAGACCCCTCATTTGTGGGTGTCTTTAGTCTAGATTTAGTCTAGATCAGCAGCTTGTTATCGCTGCATAGACCAATGCCAAAGCCACAGTCGCTTCACTGTATTTAAGAACGAACGCTTGAAAACAGAATAAAAAATAAAACAAATGTTGTTTAGTATTTTTGGCTTATATGATTTATTAAGATTTTGTTAATCCAGAGTCTCTGAGCCTGATTAGTTTACAATTTCTGTATATACAGTGCCTATAGAAAATCATCACCCCTTTGAAATTATTACATTTATTTGTCATATTGCCTGATATCAAATAACATTCCAAATTACTTTTCCAGCTATTGAAATGTTTGTGAAGCCTTCTCCTAATCTGTCCCTTTCTACAACTTTATCCCGAAGGTCCTTGAAAGCAGGGTGTAGAGTGAATAAAGGTAGATTTCCACAGGGTATGATGATTTTCTATAAGCACTGTATATATAGACCAAAAACGTTATATATATATATATATATATATATATATATATATATATATATATATATATATATATATATATATATATATATATATATATATTAGCAGCAAGACCCCAACTCCAGATAATTTTACAAATACCCAAGTGCTTTAAATATTTTACATTATTATACTCTGAAGTATAGTTATCCTCCACTGCACATATAGCTTTGCAACATGACATTTATTTTTTGTGTGCTGTGAGTGTGTAAATCAGTAAATTGTGTCTTGTTTATCTGGTCAATGGCTGCTGAGTATTATTTGTAGCCTAGTAATGTAAAGTTCATACAGCATGTATGATTCATATGTACAACAAGAATGGATAGTGTCATTTGGATTCGAGCTACAGAATGCATAAGTGTGCTTGACTAAATTAAAGCGTCGCACACTAACAATGCAAATAATGGGTGATTTATTTCTCATTTTTGTGAGGACTGACATGAAGATTATTACCAAACTTACTTTCATGCATGCATGTGCAGCAGGTTTAGTGCGCAAAGCTTCTGGTGTCGGCTTCCATTTGTTTTAGCTGTCTGTTATGCTGCTTGATATTACAAACGTGTTTTTGCTATATTGTTTTAACTTATTAGCGTAATCATAAACATACTGTTTTGTAGTACAAATAGTTTTTGTGTTATTTACAGACAGCAATAAATCTTAATTTACACACATAAACAGGAAATAGCTCGTGCAAAATAACGTGACTAGTGATAGCATGGCTTGTCATTAATGCAATTTCTACATGTATGCCTATGTTAGTTTGTTATATTATTAATAGTTATAAAATATATTAATAGTTAAAAATGTAAATAACAATATATGTAACTATTTACCAAGACATTTTACTCATTATTCCTGCAGTTTTCAAGAACATTGGGGTATAGTTACATAATTTTTCCCCTTAAGAACATCTAAATGATCTAATAATGTATTATTGTCAAACCTTTTACTTAAAAAAATAGCAATGATGATCCTGAAACAAACTTTTCTTCGCAGTGATAAATTACCACTGTGGAAATTAATGGAAAACTAATTTCATCTCACTGAATCTGCACCCAAACCAATAAATAATACAACATTATTGAGATATCAACATCAAATGTGTGATATTAACATCAAATCAACATTGTTTTGTTTCCAAGTGGTTTTAAAACAAAATTATATTTTTGGAAAATGTTTCTTTCGAATCAAATGTACAGGTAGGGCTGGGCGATATGACACAAATGCAATTTCGATGATTATTTTCCATATTGCATGATAACGATATATATTTCAACATCAGTTGTTAATGCTTCCAGATTTAATAGGGTACCCCAACAATGACTGAAGCCACAAAAATTTGAGGGTCCATTAAATGGCATAACAAATTTTCAGCCGATAAATTTTCGGTTTACTTTTCACACTTCTAGATTCCCATTGCTGCACATTTCTGCTGCGTGATTGGCTCTTACACCAATATAGAGTAAAAAAGTCCAGAGCCTATTGTTATTGACATAAATTTTATCGTGATTTGATATACTATTGTTTACCCGCACATATCTATGTACAAGTTACATTTTTCATAATACATTTACATGACTTATATGTATATAACTTTTCCCCACTTCAGCAATAGTCTGTAAAAAAAGGCCAAATGCACATTTTTAATTCAAAGCACTAAGAACTTAGTTTAAGTTTAATTATAGAGTATTTTTAACACTCATTAAATAAAGATTCAACATTGGCATTAACAATTCCATAAACATTCATCGAAAACAAAATTCCTCAGACTGTGGAAAACACAGTCCTTTTAAGAACGTTTCACTGTCCAGTTCTTTGAGGAACCATAGTTACTTTTTCGACAGTGATTGAATCCTTTTTTTTTTTTTTTTTTTTTTGAAGGGCATACAAAAACTATTTAGAATTACATACGATTATAACAAAAACTGTTAATGATTATATATGGCTGTTGTATTATAATTTTCATTATTCTCGAGAAGTTAGTGCTTGTTCGCTCTTTCCAAATTAATAATCAGGGAAAAAGATCTTCCAATAAAAGTGTAACAATGTACATTTATTGTACAAAAACTGAAACAAAATTAACTAAACTGTGAAGTGTCAAGCAACTGAATATGAAGCAATAAAATGTAAAAAAAAATAACCTTTTTTAACAAGGACTGGACAAAATAAAAGTCTAGCAACCGACGGCTTATTTTAAGAGCCATAATTTGCCTCGTCGAAGGCTTTGCGAGCCTTCTTCAGCTCTTCGTTCATGGTGAGCAGGTCCTTTACCCTAGCGAACTTTCTGGGGTCTTTTCTGATGAGAAAGACAATGTCCTCCACCTGGACGCGGCCCTGGCGCCCGATGGACATGGCTTTGTGTGTCATCTCCGTGATGAACTCGATCACAAGATCCTCCAGGATGTCCACTGACTCGGTGTACGGGTTCTGGTCGTCTCCGAAGCCGTACATCATGCAGCGAAGCTCCTTGGAAAAAAGCCGCTTTCTCCTTCCTTGGCCAGAGTCTGCCCCGTTTCCTCCGTCGTCCAAATCCTCGTCAAAACCGGGATCATCTTCTTCCTCGGCCATACTTGAAATGGAATACAGTACGTTGGTTAGAAACAGGTATGAATATGCAAGAGTCTGGTATTTAATATTATATAAGGACAGTGCTTGTGTATAGCTTACATATAGAGATCGGCAGGGAACAAAAACAAAACAGCAGGAAATGCTGTTCATTCATTTACATCTGACGCGACCCAGGACTGGGAAATTCAACCGGTTAGCGCCACCTAAAGTTCTGGATGAAACACAATGTTGAAGTTCAACTTATTTCCGAATCTTTCGAACAAATCGATTCAGTGATTCTTTGACGTCACAACTTTCTATCGTTTTATCCTGAGTCTTTTGATGATTTTGTTTGGCCAACTTTCACAAAAGTAATAACAAGCCTAACCATTTTGAAGCAGGGGTTTTCAATATTCAAATGCCACTTAGATGCTAAAGATATGATCATTCTCCTGCAAATGTAAAAGATATATGTGCAGTTTCTTGTATAAATACTCAATTCGAACTGTGGAAGCTACATAATATTAATCGGCCTATAATATTGTTTGGAAAATATTTAGTTTATATTAAGTTGCATTATGACACTTTTCTTCTTATTACCAAGTAACTCATTATGTACGTATGAATGTACGTATGCATTTAAATATTTTTTTATTTTATTTCAATGTCAGTTTGATTCATTTATTATGTCATAATAGTTTTCATATTTATTATTTAAATAATCATTTGTATGAAAAGTGGTTAGCACGATCAACTCACAGCAAGAAGGTTGCTGGTTTAAGCCCCGGCTGGGTCAGATGGCATTTCTGTGCATGTTCTCCCCGTGTTCACGAGGGTTTCCTCCAGGTGCTCTGGTTTCCCCCACAAGTCCAAAGACATAGGTGAATTGAATAAGCTAAATTGGCCGTAGTGTATGTGTGTGAATGTAGGAGTGTATGGGTGTTTCCCAGTGTTAGGTTGCAGCTGGAAGGTAAAATATGGAAGTTGGGTTGTGGCTGGAAGGTAGCTGGATAAGTTGGCGGTTCATTACGCTGTGCCGAACCCTGATTAATAAAGGGACTAAGCCAAAAAGAAAATGAATGAATGAATGAATTTATAATGTAAATCTAATTTATAATGTAAATTCATGTAATAAGAATGAATTATAATATAATAATTATGAGATGAATTTAATGTGTATTTATTAAATTAACCAATCCCATGTTTATTTAAGTCTGTGCTTATTTTAATAATACTATATTAAATATAAATTAATTTAATTTTTAAAAAGCCCCCAGACAAAGCATATTTCTAAATTCCTTGTATTTGTAAATTCTTGTTTATTTTTATTCAGTAAAACCACCTCAATTAAGTCATGTGTAGATACAGATGACACTTTGTTTTTGTAAATAACTAAGTTTATCGTAATAAGATGACAGTAATCAGATGTTCGCTTTAAGGGTCTGTTCAATTCGATGATGATTTCTTCAGAACTCGTTCAACTGATTCAAAAGAACCGACTCAATCAAATGACTGGCTGCGAACATTGCAGTGAAAACGAAACAACAACAAAAAAACAATATAATTATATTTCTACGATGCAGCACAGTTCACTTTGTCCAAACAACAGAGAACAAACACACATAAAAGATGAGAACATTCAATTTAAAAAAATCTCCCGAGAAACCTTATCTATATTGAATTCAAAATCTCCCGGGCTGCAGCGCATGTGTCAGCGGAGCAACGTCCACGTCACAGCACAAGTAACTCACAGGGGTGTCTCTAGGTTTGTTAAAACTCCAGTCATTAGATGACACGATTCACAAACAGTCGCGTGTTAATGCTAACCTAGCGCTCCGAGGCGACTCCCGCGATCAAATGATGGTCACATAGCGTTTAATACCAGCACCTTCTCGGTTTGGAGGACTGTGTAAACAGTGAGGTAAGAAGACTGATCACTGACCAATGCTAGTATTGGTTAGCTCAGCTGTAAATGTCAGCGTGCGCTCGAGTGCATCTGTGAGGTGACGAGTTTCAGTGCTCCCTTCAGTGAAGCTAGAATTCATTGCTTAAATGGCTACAGAATTCAACCCCTGAGGTTTCAGTCACTTTATCAGGCACTAAACCGGCACAACTTGCTCTGGCAGTCTTCAACAAGTGTTTCTTCGATCAATTCGACACGCGCACTTCAAACTTTGGCCAGCGTGTTCTTATCAAGTTTGGTTTTACGCGTTAACACACTTGTGAACTAACTGTGGTTGATTGTTATTATCCCACCCATCTCTCTCTTTGTTTTTAAGAGTGTTAGCTGAGCCCTGTGGTATCCGGGTTGTCCAGGATGGCGTGCCCGACACAATTCCTCTGCAAGGCGCTGCGCACTGTGGGTCTTGTGCTTTTCTACTATGTGTTTTCCATTGGCATAACTTTTTACAACAAGTGGCTCATGAAGGTGGGATGCCATGCAGTAGCATGATGATCATCTAATTAAATTCTGATATTATAATATTGCTCTTATTTACTTCCGTTTTAATTCCTGTTGTTGTCACTTGCTTTCAGGACTTCCACTTTCCTCTATTTATGACCCTGGTCCATCTCACTATAATATTCTGTTTATCCACACTGACACGCTCCGCCATGCAATGCTGGACTGGGAAGCCTCGAGTTACTCTTCCCTGGAAGGTTTACTTTTCTAAAGTAGCCCCTACAGGTGAGAATTAAAGTCATCAGAGAGTCCTAAGACCAAAAATGTCTTTGAATAGATTAAACCCGTTATCTTTTTTTATCCAACACACAGTTTGGGCAGGTAAAGTCCACATCAGGGCTATTCACACTGCGCTTGGCCTCAGTTATTGTTGTTCTGTACACCAATTTTAACCCTGTAAATAAATAATTCATACCTGTGATTTAAAAGCACAGTGGGCACTGCGGTGTCTTATATTCATGATCAGTTAATGTTCAAGTAGTAACGCGGAATGATATACCTCATCTAAACCTTTCATTCTAGTGAGAAAGTGGTTGATTATAATAATATCTGTTTGTCTGTGTCTTTCAGCCCTGGCGACAGCGTTGGATATTGGACTGTCCAACTGGAGTTTTCTATTCATCACTATTAGTTTGTAAGCATGTTTATTACTTTTTGAGATTAGATTGTATAGTGTTTGCAAGAAGGCACCTCAGACTTTATTCTAACGTTTTGCAGGTAATATTAATATATTTATGTCTGTCTGTACTGCTGGATTTTTATTATATATATTTTTTATAAATAAATAAATAAATAAATCTATATATATATATATATATATATATATATATATATATATATATATATATATATATATATATATATATATATATATATATATATATATATAAATAAATAAATAAATAAATAAATAAATATATATATATATATATATATATATATATATATATATATATATATATATATATATATATATATATATATATATATATATATATATATATATATATATATATATATATATATATATATATAAATAAATAAAAATATGACTAAATATTTGCACTGTTCTCCTAATCCTCTTCTTCGACCTACTTATAGCCTGTGCATGAATTTGCTGACATTGCTAGCACGCCATCTTATAACTAAATAACACACACTGGCCTCTATGTTTACTTTAGTATGACAGCATGCTGAATGTGATTTTTGTTATCAATCTTTTTGCGTAAATAGGTCAGTTAAGACATTGATCAGATAACACTGAAGTCTTATATTGGCCACATTGAAAACAAATTGTGAAAAGTAAAAAAAAAAAAAAAATCACTCCGAGAAACAAAATCTGAATCTTTTTATATAAATTTCTCCTTATTCTCACTACCATATGTTTGTGTTATAATGTAACATAAAATTAATGTAATATTCACCTAATGAACTGTGTATAGCCTGACGTGTTGACTCTGTTTTGAAGCTGACAAGAAAAAATATTTTGAGGTCATGACAATAGCAAACCTGAGGCCTGTACCATGATGCTGCATTAGCTGACTAGCCAGTTAAGTTTCAGTTTAGTTTGCACCGATTGCACCTTGGGTTTTAGGTAACATGAAGGCAGCTCGAATTTCAATTACACTTTGTTGCCATTGTATTATAGAGCAGCTGAAATGAGCCACCCTTATGTACCTAAAACCCAGAATTAGCTAATCTAACTTCATGGTGCAGACCCCTGCTCTGATGCAGCATTTTGTTTACACTTAACCACAATGAAAAACTTTAACTTGTATTAAGGCTGGAGTACATTACACAATTTTTAAAATGTGAAGAGCCTTAAAACACTGTGTATAAAACACTTGTAAATTACTTGCTCCAGGGAGGAACTGGGTATCATGTGCTCATAAGTTCACACACACCACAACAACCTCAAGTCATTCTGAAAGTAAGAATCTCAAGTGTAAACATAAGATTTGATGTTAGGAAATGGATGGCAGATGACAAATGAATGTGTTGTAATGTTTTAAAACTGGCTTAACATATGATGATAAAAATGTTCTTTAACTAATTAAAATCAGAGTCTGTGGCCATCATACTTGCTATGTGCATTTCTGTGAAATCTGCCAGCTTTAACTTCCTAAAATCAGACTTCTCATCAAGTGTTGACTGGTCTAAACTGCAAATCAAGACAGAAATATGAGTCATGTTTTTTCTTTTCATTTTTTCATTAAACTTTACTTTTATTCTTGACCTGCGTGACAATCATCTTTGAATTTTTGTTTTTTGTGTAGGTACACCATGACCAAGTCTTCAGCCGTTCTTTTCATTCTGTTTTTCTCCCTGCTCTTCAAACTGGAGGAGCCGGTAAGTGTAAAGAAAAGGAAACAATTTTCAAACTGAACGTTTAGTTCTTGTTTTTTCTTGATGGTGTACTGTTGTATTTCTTTTTTATTTGGTTTCTTTTGTGGACTTGACTATGGACACAGCTGAATTCGCTGTACTCTTTGTAAAGATCGTTATTCCTCAGACTGGAGGACGGCATGCTTTTAAAGAGAATTCCTACTGTGGTTATTAATGATAAAGTTTTAACAGCAGATATTTTTCCCCCCATCATATTCAGAGTAAGGCATTTTAAAGAGAATGATTTTCTCTTGTTTTAATGGAGTAAAATGCATTTTAACAGCAGACATTTTTGATCAATTGAGGTCGTATTAAAATTATAGCATTTTAAAGAGAATGAATTCCTACTGTGGGGATTGAATAAAAGTACATTTTAAAAGCAGACATTTTTAATGAGTCAGTTTAGATCATATTAACAGGATGTCAAAATGCTATATGTTTGATCTGCTGTCAGAGGTTTGCTGAGAGGTCACATTGTGAAATGAAAAATTAGAGAGCTCCCTGTGAGATGTTAAAAATAAACTGGTTGAGTACGATTTTCCTGCACTTGATTGAGCAGTTGCTCACCTATGCAGTAGATTTCTCTAATATGTAAAGTAAGAACTTGACAAGTGATTTTTATGAAAAGAACTGATTGAAGGTTGTAATTTAACGCAATTCAAAGAATATTGCCAAAGTTCTGGGACTCACTTTATCTAGTATTGTGAAATAAGTGTGCTTAATCAAAAAGTAGATACAATTATAAATAAAAATGATACAGAGAACAGCAGCTATCATTTCTGCTCTGAAAGTCACAAAACTACAGTGAACAACACTGGTGTGAAAAAGTGTTTGCTCCTTACTAATTTCTTGTTTTACTGAATGTTTATTACACTTTATTGTCAAAGGTAACACAAGTAAACACATCATGCAATATCTAAATGAAGGTTTTTACTATTGAGGGAAAACTAAATCCAAAACTACATAGCCCTGTGTGAAAGTGTATGTCCCCTGTTAAAAAAACTTCACTCTGGTTTCACACCTGAGTTAAAGTTCTCTAGCCACACCCAGGCTTGAGTGCTCCCACACCTGTTCGCAATCAAGCTTAAATAGGACCTGCTTGACAAAGCAAAGTAGACTAAAAGATCAAAATCTAACATCATGCTGAGATCCAAAGAAGTTCAAACAAATCAGGAAATAATTGCGATCTACTAGTCTGGAAAAAGTTTTTAAGCCATTTCTAAAGCCTTGGTACTGTCGCGAACCACAGAAAGAGGCATTATATAAAAATGTCAAAAACACAGAAAAGTTCAGAGAACCTCAGAATTGGCTGGCTAAAAATCATCCAAGAGGCACAAAAAAACCCACAACAGCATCCAAAGAACTGCAGGCCTTACTTGCCTCAGTTATGGGAGGTGTTCATGACTCCACCATAAGAAAAAATGCAAAAATGGATTGCTTGGTAGAGTTGCAAGACAAAAACTACTGCAGAGCAAAATGAACATAAAGGCTCGTCTCAGTTTAGCCAGAAAACATCTTGATGATCCCCAAGACTTTGGGGAAAATACTCTGTGGACTGACGAAACAAAAGTTGAATTATTTTTGACCGTGTGTATCCCGTTACATTTTATAAAAAGTACAACAGTAAAATGTGGTGGTAGTGTGACGTCTGGGGCTGTTTTGCTGCTTCAGGACCTGGAAGGCTTGCTGTGATAAGTGGAACCATAAATTCTGCTGTGTACCAAAATATTCTGAAAAAATTACCCAAAATGTACATTTAGGCCTTATTTGGGTTCAAAAACATTATAAAACAAACAGCTTTCACTAACACATCTAACCTCTTGTTAAAATTACACAAATAGAGAATAAAAAGGAAAAAGTCAAACTACTCGTAAACGACAATAGGACACATGGCAGATTCTGTTCTTCTTGGCTTGTGGCTGTTTGTCACAAGAATACGACCAGGTTTGTTTCAGCTCGGGTCCACTATGGCTCTCAGCTGTTTATTTAAAATGGTGCTTCCTTTGTTTTCATTCTCCTGGCTTGTTGCACGCAATTATGACAATTCTCTCTAAACAACTAGCGTTCAGCTTTGAGTCTAGCTCCACCCTTTTGGTACCATTCGGTTGTGCTAGGTACCCTTTTGAAAGGGTACCAAAAACGTGGTATTGTACGTTCACTTTTTGGTAGCTTTTTACAGTGGAAATGGACAAAAGAGCGTACGGAGTCATTCTGCTCAGTGGATAGAGGCCAATAGATTGTTATAGGTCAATGATGCTACTATTTGGCACAAATACATAAATTTCTCCTTTCGGGCTGTTCTTTCTATGAAGAAATCCCATAGAAGCACAGCCCATGCATGTATCCTTGTTGGGTAGTAACACTATATCTTATTGCACAACAATTATCAACTGAACGATTATGATAAAGGAGAAATCACTCAGCCCGTGACTTGGTGGTCAGTGGGAGATTGTAATACTGTATGTTCAATACTATCAATTGAAAACTAAATTCTTTGGAAGTCAATGCTTGCTGTTTTTCCAGCATTCTTCAGTAATATCTTTCTTTGTGTAGGGTGCATAAATGATGACAGAATTTTATTTTTGAATGAACTATCCCTTTTGGATTAAATGAAAAATAATAACAAAATTTCACATTTCAAATCTCATGCAGTTTATTAGTTCTGTACTGTTTCATTAAGTCTGTGCACTTCCTCACCGGTTGTGGCACTTTACAGGTTTTAATATAGCTTATCTGTTGTTTTAGCTGCAAAAATGAACAGCAGGTAATCAGGCTTGCATGGAGGTGTCAGACCATTAAGAGACTAAAAGCACACGTGAAGCCTATAGGGGGCCAGTACAAATTAGTTTAAAACTACTTTTAATCACTCCATGAAATGCCATTTTCTGTGTTTGTCTGTCCATTTCCAATTGCAAGTTTGGATGAATAATATCGGTATAATTGGCTGTTTTTTTCTGCAGTCTGTGCTGCTTGTAGGTAATGTTTGCTGTCTATTTTCACACCAACAGAATCCCTTCCTGATCCTGGTGGTTGTCCTGATTTCCAGTGGCCTCTTCATGTTCACTCTCAAGTCCACTCAGTTTAATCTGGAGGGTTTCATCATGGTCCTGTTGGCCTCTTTTATCGGAGGAATCCGCTGGACTCTCACTCAATTGCTCATGCAGAAAGCGGAGCTTGGTAAGTCTTTAGTGTCAGCAGGATGGTGGATGTTCCTGTTAAGTTCCCTAAATTGTGTTTGTGTTGAATCTTGTGTGTGACTCTTCTGTCCTACTCTTTGACTCCCAGGCCTTCAGAACCCCATAGACACCATGTACCATCTGCAGCCCCTCATGTTCCTGGGCCTATTTCCCCTGTTTCTTCTTAATGAGGGTCAGTCATATAAAATTTTTTTGTTTAAATATAACAAAAGCTAATTATTTGTGTTTCACCAGATTCAATTTCAATTCACCTTTATTTGTATAGCGCTTCCACAATGTAGATTGTGTCAAAGCAGCTTCACATTGAAGATCATAGCAAATTGAAACAGTGTAGTTCAGTTTTCAGTGTTTAAGTTCAGTTCCCTGGAGCATCACAGGAATCAGTCTCATGCTCTCCACTCCTCCATGACCACCACAACAGCTGCTCAGGATACGGTCTGGTCCAGGATTATGGAAACCTTGGGATCATCTCGTCACTGGTCTTGGATCGAATCAGTGTCGCTGCATAGTCTGAGGGCTTCGGGATGAGTATCCCCAGGTTGAAATGGAGAATAAAGAGAATGATTAGTGTAGCTGCTGTTCATAGTGTATATAAACGAGATGCAAAAACCTGCGTGGGGCACATTCATGTATCATACAGCTGTGATGCACTGTGAGTGTATGCTTTGCTAAAAAGATCTTTAGTTTTGAACTGCAAGAGTGACTATACTACTATTTATATTGTATGCTGTATCAAAAAATAGATTAAGTGTAAGCGAGCATAGAAAACTGATTTTATAAACAGAAAAAAAGATTGTTTTCACAGTTCTGAACATTTTGGAAATAAAATAAGTTTTCGTAATAAAATAAAACATACAATTAAAAGGGGGGTATTAGGAAAGTTACCAAAAGTTATCGATATATATATATATATATATATATATATATATATATATATATATATATATATATATATATATATATATATATATATATATATAAATATATAAATATATAAATATAAATAATTAAAAAAAAAAAATTTTCTCTTCCCCCCAGCTATGCTTAGTTGTTACTTATATTGCTGGCTTAAGTAAATGGAATTTGATCTGTTAACAATCATAAAAAAATAAAAGAAGAATCTAGTCAATACAGACAATCATTGGTCAGAAACAAAAGCAAGTATTATAACAAAATAATATGAAAATACAGCGTAAAAATGAGTACACCACAAATTAATGTGTTGGAGGGGAAAATACAGGAAAAATCAATGAGACCATACCAAAAGTTTTATTTAGGCTAATTTAATGTAGAGTGTAATTTTCTGTCTATTCTTTATTATATTTGAAATTAAATGTAGTCTTATGCCAAAGATATTTGGTGAACACACACTTATATGTTGAGAAATATACATATTTATTAAAAATGTTCTGTAAAAATACAGTAAATTGGTGTCACATTCACTGAGAAATTTATGAAAATCATCATTTATAATGTGTACTCATTTGTATGGGGTCTTTTAATATATTTGATTTCTTTTGGTTTGTAAGGCTTTCAAAAGAAATCTGCTGATAATTTCTCACCATTTGTTATGTTTCAGGTTTGTCTGCGGATTTGTTTTTTAACCTGTTGTTTTGCTGCTTTTTTTGTTATTCCTGCACAGGACTGAGTGTGAGCACCACAGAGAAGCTGTTCAGGGTCAGTGAGCTCTCTCACCTGCTCTACTCTCTAGTCACTCTGTCTGTGGGTGGCATGCTGGCATTCGGGCTCGGCTTCTCTGAGTTCCTGCTGGTGTCACGCACATCCAGTCTTACACTGTCCATTGCAGGCATTTTTAAGGTGAGAACACGTATGCAGTAAAACAAAAATTGTTCAGACACTAGGTTTTTACATTTTTTTTTTTTTAACCATTGGGTTTTGAACATGTATAGTATAGTGGAAAATACTGAAGCAGGAATGCACTGAAATTATTATTCTGAATCAAAACAGAAAATTTAAAGGAAATCAAAAAAATTCTTGACTAAGAGCTATCATTATACCAGCGTTATCATTATACAGCACAATATGGATATTGCAAGCAGCAGGAGCAAGTATACTACATGAAAAAGTCCTGTCAGTGCACAATTTGAACCCTGCAGTAATCAGTGTGGCACAGTAGCCTTTATTTCATCTCGTATTTTTGGACATCTTCCTCTTTCAGTTGAAAACTATTTTTGGATGCTAATTTTTGGTAGACCAAAGTTTGGTGGGTCCCTATACTAAAGTTCAGGTTTAAATGAGACTAATGGTGCACAACAAAGTGCTTATAGTTGGGTAAATATTGTCATACTAACTGCTGTCTGAATAAGTTTGCGAATTGTAATCCATTATGTACTGTATACTGTTCCCTTCCGACAAAGTTAGTAGAAAGTTATTAAAGTTATTAGTTATTATTGTGATGAATTTCTGTTTTAACTCAGAAGAACTGAGTTCTATTACCATTTCCTAACTGTAGCTAATTGACTGTCTTAATCCTCATCATTGTCTCCAACTGTCTCCTTCTCATTCTGTTTTTGGTGATTTTTCTCGTTACCTCAGTGTGGTAATAAATGGCCCGTTTCCACTGAGTGGTACAGTACGGTTCGGTTTGGTACGCTTTTATGGCCGTTTTCACTGTCAAAAAGCGTACTGAACCGAACCGTACCGTACCTCTTTTTCGGCACCCTTTCGAAAGGGTACCAAACACGAGAAAGGGTACCAAAAGGCGGAGCTACACGTGCAGCTGAACGCTATTGGTTTACAGAGATGCGTCATTCGCTTGCGCAACAAGCCAGAATGAAAACAAAAAACCGCCATGTTTGAATTACACAGCGAGAGATTATAGCGGAATTATAAATGCATATAATAACAAGCCATGGTCGATCTGGGCTCAAACAAACCTTGTCGTCGTCTTGATGAACAGCCACAAAGCCAAGAAGAAGAGCAGATTTACCCTGTGCCCCCTAGTTTTTTACGAGCCAGTCTGAGGCGCGAGCGGTTTCGCTTTCTTGCTTGCGCTCGTGCACGTCTAACATTATATCTGAAATAACAAACTTCTTGAGCTGATGATAATAACCTGCGCTTGATTATTGACGTGCTTTTGAAACCCTATACTGTCAGACACTGACAAACGCGAATGTGAAGCGCGAAGAAACAAAGGAGAAGCCGGAAAAAAAGGAGCACATTATTTTTCAGCAAACATGAACAAAATGCCATGAATAACTAACTTATTATCTTCACCTTTTGGACTAATATGAACCGGGAATGACGGAATTACAGTCTAACAGAGGCAACATGTGCTGCTGAAGATTACAGACATAGATGAGAGGTTTACACTGACTGTAGGCTATATTTTGTGTTGATTTTGAACCTAAATACTGACGAAATGTCTGTTATATGTAGTTCTTCTGTAGTTGGTAACATATCGGAGACTGTAAGGGGCTGTATGTGTTTATATATGTTAATTTATTTAGTTATTTAATATAATTACAGACGTTACAGTAGGCTGTTTCGCACTGTCATTGATCTGCAGTTATAATCAACACATGTTCATTGAAAAGTTAGTAATAAACATTTCTACACAAGTATTTATGAGTATGAAGCACCTGTTTTGTGAGAACTGCTTTTCACATGATATGTAAGGGACCCGTATAGCTTTGTTGTAGACATTTCCTCGAGCTAGAATGACGTCAACTGAAACTTTCTGTCATACACCACGCCCATCAAAAGGGTACCCTTGTTAGTGGAAACGCAAGCCTGATATCATTTTGGCTCGTTTCCACTGACTGGTTCGGTTTGGTACGGTTCACCTTTATCAGGCTTGCGTTTCCACTAACAAAGGTACCCTTTTGGTGGGCGTGGTGTATGACAAAGTTTCAGTCGACGTCATTCTAGCTCGAGGAAATGTCTACAATAAAGCTGTACGAGTCGTTCACATATCATATGAAAAGCACTTCTCACAAAACAGATGCTTTACACACATAAATACTTGTGTAGAAATGTTTATTACTAACTTTTCTAGGAACATGAGTTGATTATAACAGCAGATCAATGACAGTGCGAAACAGCCTACTGTAACGTCTGTAATTACATTAAATAACTAAATAAATGAACATATATAAACACATACAGCCCTTTACAGTCTCCGATATGTTATCAACTACAGAAGAACACACACAACAGACATTTCATCCATATTTAGGTTCAAAACAACACAAAATATAGCCTACAGTCAGTGAAAACCTCTTATCTGTGTATGTAATCTTCAGCAGCACATGTAGTTTCAAAAGCACGTCAATAGTGCAGGTTATTATGGAGAGAGATTAGACTCAATAATAATTCACGCAAAAGACACGATGTACACATGCGTAGCCAAATTCATGTACGTAAAATATTTATTTATACTTACAAAAACAATTCACATGCACAAAATAAAAATACATTTTCATAAAGTACGTTTCACAAATGCAAAACACCATTTGCAAATATATAAGAGTGTACAAAAAGTTTTGAATGTTTAAAATTCACGAGTTCATCCTGAATGAGAGTGTGCAAATCCTCTCTCCTGTACGACTCACCCTGAATACGAGTGTGTGCATTTTTGAGACTTTCCTGTCAGCACACACCTCCCACGTGAGTCACTCGTGCCCTGTAGCCAATAAGATGCAAGCTTACTGTTCAACCAATCACAACTCCCTGAAAACGCGGGAATGATCAAATTACAACATGGCGGCTAATACAAGATGCTTTGCACATTTATTACTATACACTTAAATTAGCATAGACTTAACACAAGCACTTTTCTATTGAGTTACTGAAAATACACTCAGATTCTACTATAAAAAGCGTATACACAAACTAGTAGGAAACAGTATTGACTTACAGGAGTATCCGCCATGTTGGTTAGAGGAACAGACTGCGCAAAAGGAGCGCAGAGTGGTTGACATCGAGTACAGCTCTCATCTGATTGGCTGAGAGGTACGAGTTGCCTGTTTCTGACAGGAAAGTCTCAATACACACACTGGTATTCAGGGTGAGTCGTACAGGAGAGAGGATTTGCACATTCTCATTCAGGATGAACTCGTGAATTTTAAACATTCAGAACTTTTTGTACACTCTTATATATTTGCAAATGGTGTTTTGCATTTGTGAAACGTACTTTATGAAAATGTATTTTTATTTTGTGCATGTGAATTGTTTTTGTAAGTATAAATAAATATTTTATGTACGTGAATTTGGCTACGCATGTGTACATCGTGTCTTTTGCATGAATTATTATTGAGTCTAATCTCTCTCCATAGTTATTATCATCAGCTCAAGAAGTTTGTTATTTCAGATATAATGTTAGACGGGCGCGAGCGCAAGCAAGAAAGCGAAACCGCTCGCGCCTCATACTGGCTCGTTAAAAACTATGGGGCACAGGGTAAATCTGCTCTTCTTCTTGGCTTTGTGGCTGTTCATCCAGATGACGACAAGGATTGTTTGAGCCCAGATCGACCATG
This sequence comes from Danio aesculapii, assembly GCF_903798145.1. NCBI lineage: Eukaryota > Metazoa > Chordata > Actinopteri > Cypriniformes > Danionidae > Danio > Danio aesculapii. The sequence goes on from NC_079457.1 coordinate 41,905,782, forward strand.
GCTCGTTATTATATGTATTTATAATTCCGCTATAATCTCTCGCTGTGTTTTTCAAACATGGCGGGTTTTTTGTTTTCATTCTGGCTTGTTGCGTAAGCGAATGACGTATCTCTGTAAACCAATAGCGTTCAGCTGCGCGTGTGGCTCCGCCTTTTGGTACCCTTTCTCGTGTTTGGTACCCTTTCGAAAGGGTGCCGAAAAAGTGGTACGGTTCAGTAAGCTTTTTGACAGTGGAAACGGCCATAAAAGCGTACCAAACCGAACCGTACCGTACCACTCAGTGGAAACAGGCCATTTTTGACAGTGGAAACGGATATAAAAGCGTACCAAACCGAACCGTACCGTACCACTCAGTGGAAACGGCCAAAGGTGACCCATACCGTACCAGTCAGTGGAAACGAGCCAATAGTCTTCATTAGTCTAATAGTGTTAATATGCTTCTCTCTGTAGGAAGTGTGCACTCTGCTGCTGGCAGTGGAGTTCTTGGGGGATAAAATGAGCACAGTCAACTGGCTGGGTTTTGCTGTGTGCCTGTCTGGGATATCACTTCATATTGGCCTAAAAACATACCGTAACAAAGGTAAGATTCTTCCCTAGGCCTGTTCTAAGTCTAATTATATTGACTAATAATGTGATTTATGGGCATGTCTGCAATTAATTCTTGTAACACGATGTGAATTTTGCATAAAAATAATTTCAACATGTTTTGCAGATCACATTGTCTAATTTTGCCAGTATGGTGTACTAGAATAACAATGTTTGATGCTTGTAATGCAAATATTTTTTTCATGCAATGCATTATTGAAGCATCTCTATTATCAGTTTGTTTGACACACTCTGATTTCCACAAAGTCCCACCTTCTGAAAAGACGAGAGTGACCTGATTGGTCAGTTCACAGCTGTTTTTAAGATCCATTTTTGTCAATCCCATCACAAGTGGACAAAGGAGTTATGTTAACATTCACACCTGGCATTTAAACGTCACTTTTGTCCACTTTCGACCAAATTGGAACTACTTTTGGGTGGGTGTTGACCTTTTCTGATAATTCAGTGTAATTTTAATACTGCAAAACTAGTGCAAGTTACATAATGAATTTAAAAATAATTCATGTACCAGATGAGTTTTAATATGCTATTGAATTAGATATTTTATGCATTGACTAATCTAAACCTTGATACCTAAAGTGTTAAACATTTGATACAATTAAAACGTTTAATTATGTCACCAAGTATCAAATATTTATATCAAGAAGATGTTATAGGTATAAAACCCTTTTTTGCTATGCAGAATGTCTAGGGATCACATGAAGAATTTTATTTAAAGCAGTTGGTCTGACACCACTGTTATAGAGCTCTAAAGACATACAATGGAAGGTAAACGCTTTTTTCACACTCAAGTGGTTTAATCAGAGGAATTCAAGCCTTAATATATTTAAAATGTAATTAAAGGTAAGTCAGGTCATTTTGTTTGTATTTTTACTTTGAAATATTGCTATAAATGCAACGCTTCATGTACTCCCTGGACATTATACATTTTTCTCAACACATTGCTGTATTGTTTTTTGTTGTTATTTTCCCTTAAATGTTCTTTAGTTGGTCATAAATGTACCCCCGTAAAACCTGCAGAAGCCCTGCTCCCGTACATCATCAATCAACATAAACTTCTTAGAAAAGAAAAGCAAAACTTTTGGAAGAAAAAACTATGCAAAGCCAGTTTTCCAATTACTGATTCTTTTTCTTGCAGTATTTATTGTGCACTCAGTGTGTCTGTCTCCATATTTTTAGTAGGAAATGGCCCCATGGTAAGATACCTACCAGTCAGGGAGAACCCGGACCTTGAGTTTCCTCTTCTGCAGACAAAAGATGACCACTGTGAAGACACAAATGATGAAGAGGAGCATGAGATTCTCTATTAATTACTCTGAGGAAGACATGAGTATCCTGAATGGGCTCATGGAATATGCTTCTTTAAAGACTCATATCAGTGCTCCCATTGAACACAGGTACTGAACAAGCTCCAGAAATTATATGAATGAACTCAAAAAGAAATTGAACAGCCAATGTATTTTGCAGCTTGTCTCTGTGTGACAATGAGAGAACAGAGAAGTGCTCTTGGGAAGACAGAACTCTAAAAGGAAGCGAGTTCATTCTAACATCCTCATCCATATCCAGGAATTCATCCATAGAATGAAAGTGGATGGGCAAACGGCTTGCGAAGGTATTAAAAAAGTCCAAAAGCTATGAAAAAACGGACCATAAATGTAGGCCGACTGACTTGTAAATAATATTAAAGGTCTTTTGCTGCCAAATATGGGTTTTAGAAGGGAGGGAGGAATAGTGAGTAAATTTGACAGAATTGACATTGTGTAAAACATGCCTTCAACCATGCTTATGGCATCAGTTTCAGTACAGGACGAGTCTTAAGTGGCCTTACAATTCAAGTTTTTTCTAATTAAATAACGGTTCAGTTATCAGTCGCTCGCAATAATTTGTTTTCGAGTTATGACATCTAGAACATGAGTGAATTGCTTTTTTTTAATAAAGAAAAGGAACTCTACCGTGGATTCTTTTACTTTTGCAAGTCAATTTTCTGAATTACGACTACAAGTGTATTATATGTATTTAATTTTCAGAATTCAGCCAACGTTATCAACTCTTATTAAGAGAGGGAAACATCTACTTCAGCAAGGCAAAGTAGATTACGCAGCCTCCAGTAATTAGATTTGTTTGCAGTATTGATGCAGGTGGAGGGAAGCCTGTATAATTCTTGCTTTGAGTTCATTGAGTTTGTTTAGTGGATTAAAGTCAGAGGGCTTCAGTTTCCAAGATCAAGAGTGAGCAAATGGCTATGAATTCACTTAAACGGAAAATATGCTTCAGTTTGTACACTTTCTTCATCGGGATTATAGCGTATAGTGAACTTTTATTAAACTTTTGTTGCTGGTTTTTAGTCATTTTTGACTAAAATATTAGGATTTTTTTTTTATTGATTTAAAAAGGTTGTTGTGCTTGCTTGTATAAGAGCAAATTAACAGACTCAATTCCAGGTGAAATGACCAAACACCTTATCGTCTTGCAGTTTAGAAAATATTTAAGTTCATTCATTTATTTGTTTTCATCCACTTTTTTGGGGCCGGGTAATGGGGGGGCTGCAGTCTTAAGAGAGAATTCCATACTTCCTTCTCACCAGACACTTCCTCCAGCTCCTCCAGGGGGATCCCGAGGCGTTCCCAGGCCAGCTGAGAAACATAGTCCCTCCAGCGTGTCCTGGGTCTTCCCAGAGGCCTCCTCCTCCCAGTGGGACATTCCTGGCACACCTCCATAGGTCCAGGCAATCTGAAGCAGCTGCCCGAGCCACTTCAGCTGACTTCTCTTGGAAGTGGAGGAGCAGCGGCTCTACTCTGTGCTCCTCTCTTGTGACAGAGCTTCTCATCCTATCTATAAGGGTGCGCCCTGCTACCATGCGAGGGGAAACTCATTTCAGCTGCTTGTATCCAAGATCTCATCCTTTCGGTCATTACCCAAAGCTCATGACCGTAGGTGAGAGTAGGAACGCAAACGTTTTTCTTTACCACAACAGGCCGGTACATCAACGGCTTTACTGCTGCCACTCCACCAATCCCACCTGTCAATCTCACATTCCATCCTTCCCTCACTCATGAACTAAACCCCAAGATACTTGAACTCCTCGACCTGGGGTAAGGACTTTCCTCCAACCTGGAGATGGCAAACCACCTTTTCCCGGTGGAGCACCTTGGACTTGGAGGTGCTGATTCACATCCAATGTAATGTAAAAGGTTTGCTGTGTCAAACTACCCACTTTAAATGACTAAAACAGTTTGAACATTTACCTCAGGGTTTGTGATGAAGATAATTTACAATCTTATGAAACATAAGTTTTAAATGTTGGTATGCCCTCAAAGCCCATTTTGTAATGGATATAACAGAAATTATATTGACTTTAATGACAACAGTAATGGTCCTTTTCTTCACTGGTAGTTTGTTGCCATCTATTGGTGAGATGTTAAATTCTTCAGGAATATGTTCCAAGTAGACATGCTGATGTTCAATAACACAATATATCATCATAATGGATATGCAAAATATTGATATTTTACACTCTATGCAAAATGCTGTGGATATTTATTGTTTACACTGAGTGCATTTAAGACTATTCAGCTTGTATTGGCAGTAGTTGTTCATCACATTACCAAATGCTTAATAGGCTGTTTATTTTCAGTTATAAACATTTTCACATGATAATCTAAACTACTGTATGATATTTAAAGTTTTGTGACTTTTTTATAGGACTTTTATTTACTTATTAGCTAATTTAAATAGTCACTATAATGACAACTACAGAGGCATTCATTACACTTTCTTAGTTAATGCCTAATAACACATTAAAATCAAGGTGTAATTGTTTTATTAAATGTAGATTTTTCATTTATTATTGTTTAGGTATAATTATAACATGGCTGTTTCTTATGGTTGGTTTTAATGTTTTTCCTAACCTTTACTAATGAGACTTTACCGTAAAGTGTTCCTATTGTATCATGCTCACTTAGTGGTTCAGCTCACTCAAGTGTTTAAATTAATAGTTCATCAAAATATTTGAAACTTTACACTTAAGTTGGCACACTTAAACTATTAAGGCATTGAGTTGCTGGTAATTTATTGGGTTTGTGGTCAGTAAAGTTCTTACGTTTACTGTTTTGTAATGCACTTCATTTTTGTAATATTTTTAATTTGTTGTGAATGCATTTAAAGAAGAGAGACACCATTTGACTGAAGATGACACGTTTTATTTTCATGAGTTTCAGAGTCGGAATCAGCTTCTGCTTTGTCTTCATAATCCAGTCTCTTTTGTGCCTCATGCCCAGCACATTGCAGTGATCCACGGCAGCCTTTTTTTTTTTTTTTTTTTTTTTTTTGGTGACCCTCACCAACCCCCATTGTCTGTGGTGACCCTCCCTAACCCTTATTGTCTGTGGTGACCCTCACCAACCATCGGTGTCTGTGGTAACCCTCAACAACCGTCGTGTCTGTGGTGATCCTCACCAACCCCCATTGTCTGTGGTGGCCCTCTCCGACCCTCATTGTCTGGTGACTCTCACCAACCCCCATTGTCTGTGGTGGCCCTCTCCGACCCTCATTGTCTGGTGACTCTCACCAACCACCATTGTCTGTGGTGCCCCTCACCAACCCTCGGTGTCTGTAGTGCCCCTCACCAACCCTCGGTGTCTGTGGTGCCCCTCACCAACCCTCGGTGTCTGTAGTGCCCCTCACCAACCCTCGGTGTCTGTGGTGACCCTCACCAACTCTGTGGCAGGGGTGGGCAAACTTGGTCCTGGAGGGCCGGTACACAGTTTAGCTCCAACTCTAATCAAACACAACTGCTTATAGAATTCTAGTGATCTTGAAGACACTTATTAGCATGTTCAGGTGTGTTTGATTAGTGTTGGAGCTAAACTGTACAGGACACCGGCCCTCCAGGACCGAGTTTGCCCATCCCTGGTCTGTGGTGACCTCACCAACCCACAGTGTCCTGCAGGGACCCTCACCAACCCTCATTGTCTGTGGTGGCCCTCTCCGACCCGTTATTGGTGACCCTCACTAACCACCATTGTCTGTGGTGCCCCTCACCAACCCTCTGTGTCTGTAGCGACCCTCACCAACCCCCACTGTCTGTGGTGACCCTCACCGTGTTTGTCAATGGAGGATAAAACCTGCAAAAACAGTAAATAATAAATAAATACTCAAATAAATGCATGAATGAATAAATGAATAAATTCACACGTTCCTGCATAAAACAATAAATGAATAATAATGCAAATAAATAAATGTTTATGTAAATCTACTAATTCCTGCATAAATAAATATATACATGGTTATTAGTGCAGTTTGAAAGGGGGAAAATCTTCTTACAGTTTACCGTTTTCTTATTCTCCCAACATTTGTGTAATTATTTATTTAATCAGTAATTTGCCCGCACCATTTATATATTAATGCACGCACACACATATATTTATTTATTCATTTATTTATGCAGGAATTTGTGGATTTATTTGCGTATTTTTATTTATTGTTTTTGCAGGTTCGTCCTCAATACTTGTCCACAAAGAGGACTGGCTGCAACTCGCCGTATTCTAGATTTCCAAATTCAATTAAACCATTAATCTGTATATAAACAAACACAAATCTTAAATGAGGAAAGTCAAACAAAGAGTTTAAGTCAATAAAAAGGGTATGCTGCTTCCTCATATAACTGAAAATAGTTAACAAGTCAATAAGGAAAATATTTTATATGTATTCATTCACAAACTAGAAACACATCGTATGCATTAACAGTTTACAAGGCTAAATAAAACGTGAGAGAAACTAAAAACTGTTTAAAATAATTTTATATTTGGATTATTGTTTTTAATTAAATATACATTATTTAATACCTTAAAGTTGTTGTATTTGTTACATTTTCAAGGTTAACCCACGCATCGTGACAATAATTGTATAAAACATTTGTTTCTCGTTATTATGACTTGCAAATTACGGTTTTTTTTTTTTTGTTTTTTTTTTGTGGCCACGAGAAATGAAACAGCAGGGCACTCCGGAGTGAACGAAATCAAGGCCGCCAAGTGTCCTTCCAAACCGATGTGCTCAAACCGTGACATTTCGAAGGGCACTTTGGAATTAAGGATTTTAAGAAATACAACTAATGTTGTAGCCTACATCATTATCCTGCTAAAAATATCATTTTAACAGGGAAGCTGTTAGTGTCACGCTGCATCGGCCGAACCTGCGCTCTATCACTGTATATTTTAACAAAGACTTAAATTAAATGAGCAGTGTGATTCATTACAAAACGGCTGCTTATATAGTTGTTTATATAGCAAGTCTGTATCTCAAAGGATACTGCTCAGTAAACATTTTTGGAGGGCATTTTTTAGACACAGCAAAAATCTTTCTCGGGTTTTGCTGAACAGCTGATATACTGTACCACCCTGTGTAGATTATACCCTGCCTCCTTTTTTTTGCTAGAGGAGGGCTCTGCATATCAGATTTCACACTTTGCTCAACCAAAGTCGAGACCTAAACGGCAGCAAATGGGAAGTGAGTGACCGGGACTCAATGTGTTAACATCCCTTACCTGTGAGGAATGCGCCAGGTACAGGCTTCAGCTTCAGGTAAACTTTCCGTCAAAACTTTAGTTAGATTTTCTGTGTATCTGTGTGTGTTTTCTAAGCTTTGCTGTTTAAACAGAGCTTGTGGCTTTTTGTTTAAAAATATTTGTAATTCGCGGGTACTCGCTGTAAAATTGCCCCTGTAACGTTAGTGGTTGAAGTATCAGACTGAGTTGAGAAGTGTCTACAAATGTCATCTCTGAGTAAAAAATAAGTCCCAAAAAAGACTAAGGTGCAGTTTATTCAGGTTAAAACCTCAGTTTTATGTTTCATAATGCGCGTATGTATCGGTAATATCTTTCGGCAGCTCGCTTTAGGTGTGGTGTCATGACAGATTCTACTATTTGGAGTTTTAAATCTCATATCATGTTTTTTTCTGCTGTTTTCTGTACAACAAGCCAATGCATGTAGCCTAAAGCTCGCACTATAAACAAGGGGAGAGGGAAGCTACACTTCAAATTAATACATAGTATTTGAATTGAAGACCGACACACTACTGAGAGGATTTGCTGCTATCCTCCATTGATATTTTATGAGGACTTGACTGAATTTCACATGCTAAAGTACATTCAGAGTTCGCAGACATGTCTGGTTTATGAATATATAACAGGTGTTCAGAGTTCCTCCCTTGTCTTGTAATTGTCTTCAATGGGTCTATAATGACCAGTTTTAGGACAGCCTGTTTTGTAAGTCTCTCTCTCTCTCTCTCTCTCTCTCTCTCTCTCTCTCTCTCTCTCTCTCTCTCTCTCTCTCTCTCTCTCCATTAAAAATAAAAGAACATTGATATATATATATATGAAATAAAAAACACAGTAAATGGTAGTAATAAAATTATATATACATATAATAATTAAATTAAAATAGAACTAATATATAACATTATTCAATACATCATATTATTCACATATATCAATAAAAATAATAATAGATCAGAACAAACTACATTTAACAATCAACATTTTAGGATAAAACAGCAATAAAACAATGATGATCAGTGTATTTATAAAGATTTAATTATAATAATCTAGATGTGTGTCTCTTGTGTGTATGTGTATATATATATATATATATATATATATATATATATATATATATATATATATATATATATATATATATATATATATATATATATATATATATATATATATATAAACAGTTAAAACAGTGGACAGACTCCCATCCTTGAAAGGGTGGCACAATATTATTGGGGAAATCATTCCCTTACAATTCCTAACCTGTGTCATTCATATGTCCACTGAGGCTTTTCATCAAGTCTGGACTACTTACTTGGACTTTATTGATGTTTCTTTAAGCTGCATTTTGAGTTATGGTATGTCATAATTGAATTTATGTATTTTATTTTACTATTATTTTATGTTTATTTTGTTTGTTTATTCATTTATTTACTTGTTATTATTATTATGCTATTATTTATTTATTATAATTTTATTATGTATGTATGTATTTATTTTGTTTATTACTTTATTCTGTTTTTCTTTAGCTTTGCATTGTTAAAAGGGGCATTGTCTGTTGGTTTATTTCAATGTGTTTTTTGATTTAATAATAAAAATGTTAATAAAAAGATGCAATAAAAAACGGGAAACAGTAAAATAGTAGTATAGTGTTATAATATATAGTAGTATATTAATAACAATCTCTCTCACTCATATATTACATAAAAAAAATTAAAAAAAATATAGTAAACACAGTAAATAGTAGTATAGTATTATAATATATAGTATAATAATTTCTCTCTCTCTCTCTTTCAGTTTACATTGTACAATTTAGTGAGTGATCTTGAGAATGTTTCCAATATATGGTGCAATAAAGATGTGCTTTGTTCTGTTGTAGAAAATAAATAAATTCTCAACAATAAGTTTTTTTTTTTTGTGGGTTGATATGTAATTGCATAATTGGAATAAAGTATTTGTAAAATCTCTCTCTCTCTCTCTCTCTCTCTCTCTCTTTCAAAAATACAAAATAAAATAAAACTGCTTTATGGTGCCATCCATAATTACTATTTATATTATGTTGTTCACCTCTGCTTTGTTGGTTTGGTGTGAGTGAAAGTTGCACTCATTTAGTTTTGACCATTCTTTCTACAGGTCTTTAATTGGTACCAACACATACATGATGGCCCACATCTGTCCTCTCATCCTCCCAGAGCAAATGACAATCTTCCTGCTGACGGTTCTCCTGGTTCTGGTTTCTGAAGTTCATACACAAGGTAAAATGTTGCCTTTTTAGCTGTTTTTTAAAATATCCACAAATACAATTAATCTGGGTAATGTCAAAAAAGTATCTACTATTATGACTGAGAACTAAAAAAAAAGGCTGATATATAAGACTGGATAAAGCTTTGGATGTTATTCAGTTTAATCACACATTTATTGTGAAATTAAACATACACTTCCTTTACCATATATTTTGTTGTGATTGGGTGATTTTTGAAGAATGATTTGTTTACAGAAACTTTTAATTAAAGGTAAATTTTGGTGTCTTAATACAACGAAGAACAACACCATTCAGAATATACAGTGTACAGTTTGGTACAGTGCAACCACAAAGAGTTTGTTTACATTTTAGACAAGTCAAGTTGCAATATCAAACAGGACCACGCGAGATGCCCAAAAACCCTAAAACAGACACCTTGACTTGATAGCACACATCTAAAGTACACTGATCCATTCATAATTACCGAACACCATTTCATACACATGACAGGATTGATTACAGTACTCATCCATGTAAAGTTTTATAGCCAGAGGATGGTTTTCTTTATATAGCCAAGAAGTGTACCGTAGTTTGTGTATCGTGCAGATATATACAGCAGTGGCCTGTGTTGACGTTATGTTCAGCCTGTATTTCACAAACCACCATGCATGACTTATTCGCAGAATATGACAAAGATTGTGCTTTAAATGCACACATGGATTATTAATTCACAAAAAAGTGAGGCATTGTTCTGTAGCATGTAATTGACCTGGTTTTCTGTACATTTAGCTCTGTTTTGGACTGATCATTTGAATACATTCACTTACTGAATCGTTGAACTTAAGACATTTGAGAGACAAAACTGGATTAGCTTTTTCATTCATTGAAGAATTCTATAATCTTTTTCTGATCAAATATTCCTGGTCCAGTTTAATATTCAGATTTAACAACATTTATTTCATTACTTTATATATTTCCAGCAAAAATGACACCTTAAATAGTAAAACTATGATTATTAAATTATATTTCCTGGTGTTACTCATTTCTGAACAGTGGAGGATGTATAAACAATGCTAATACTACATCACATTTGCTTTAAATGATAAGACATACACATAAGACAGTAAAATTCATGCACAAATAATATTAGTTAGTTAGTTAACTTTATTTGTTCCTGTAGGGAACTTTCATTTGCAGCATACACTCACAGAGACTTCTGACATTTCACATTTGGCATATATATAAATAAATCATTTAAAAACATGGTATCCCTACTCTTAATAAATACCCATTCTACTAGCCATCAGCTGCTACTGAGGGGGGTAGCAAATTTTAAAAACTTAATTGCTTGGGGGATAAATGGTAATTTTTTCCAATTTCTTACACATCTGGAAACACAATATCATTGACCTGATGGTAACAATTGGAAGGTGTTTGATAAAGGATGTCTCTCATCATTGACAATCATGATAACCTTATTTAGAACTCTTTCATTGTATATACTATCAATGCTCTTTAGTTTTATTCCCAACAACTTACTGGCTGTTGTTACCACCTTCCCCAGTGACCTGATCTGGGCCTCAGAAGCATTTCCATACCAATGTTGCAATACTTTCAGTAAAAGCACTATAAAACATGATCAACAATGTGTTGTCAACATTAAAAGACAATAGTTTCTTTAAGAAGTACATTCTCTGTTGATGCTTTTTCCTTACACAGTCAGTCGATACATCCCACTTAAATGTATTGTCCAACATCACACCCAAATATTCATCATTTGTTACTAACTGAATTTGCTCCCCATTAATTAATGTGGGATGAGATATATTCTGTCTTTTTGTAATCCTGAATCATGCTAAAAATCCGCACAACTTTTTTCTTTTGTTTGTGAAGTGTCAAAGTTCATCTGATTGGACTGAATTCACAACCCAGGTGCATTTGCTTACATTCTGACTTCTTAACCCAGTTTACAATCTGACCAGATGATAAGAAGTTAACATAGAAATGTCTGCAAATCAGGTTTACAGGTGTTTTTTTTTAACCGAGATAACTCACCCAATTGACTTTGTCAAATTAATTACATCATTGAGCCAATTTTATGTGCTTCAGCAGTTTATTATGTTGAGCATTTAGTCTTTATCACATGCATTAACATTAATAGCCCCATTATAACAAGAGGAAAAATTAATTAAACATGAATGTAAACATTGGGGAAATTAATCTGCACAACTAAATACATACACATAAGAATAAATGACCATAATGTTCTTTGTAAGCTCATAACATCAACAGTTCAGCAGGTTCTATATGTTTGCCCCTGTATTTTGAATGCGTCCGCTTCCCTGAAAATGGTCAGTATTTCAGAGCCACGGATAATTGCTACCGCTTCCATAATTAGATCCCCTTTTCTAACCAAAATGCTGGGCCTGTGCAGTTTAAAATATAATAAAGGGTCAAGTAGCTTTCTTAGCCGGAAACAGAAAATAGCAGTCCACATTTAGCTCCCTTTGTGAGACAGGAATGCATTCACTTCTTTTTTTCCATTCATTGAGGGTGAAGTGTAGCATTTTGTGCTGTTACATTATTCCTGGTCCAATTTAATGTTCAGATCATTCGTTTATTTAAAAAAAAACACACACACACACCATTACATTTTTTTATTTCAATTTTATTTTTATTTTTTATTCTTTAATTTAGTTTCTGAATGGAATTGTGGAATCAATGAGGTAAAATATAATGCTAAAACCACATCACATTTGTGTTTCTTGGCATGGTTTGCATTTATTACATCATGCCAAGAAAACACACAGCTTGTGTTTTGTTTGTGAAATGTCATCTGCATTCCTAAAAGTTCATCTAATTGGACTGAATTTACAACCCACTTTCTAGAAAAGTGTGTCCAAGTCATATTTAACCCCTGTAGACTTACGTTTAAGAGTTTTCTTAACCAAATGATACAGATTTTTTTGAAAACACAGTCTCCCTGAACTGAATGTTTCCCCCAAGGGAAGGAAATTCTTAGCAGCACGGCAGAAAAGAATAGACGACAAACTCGCTGCCTGGGGCCATTGTGCAACGTTGTGAAATCTCTAGACAACTGCACATAGCCTTCACTGGATGTTCCTGCATTTGGGAAAGAAATTTGCTTTTAAAAGTGCTTGGAATAATTTATGTGTCCTCTCTGGGCCTCTTGTTATCTCTGTCCTCCCTTGAGGATACATGCCGCGCGTGTGTTTTCCGCACTGTTTTTGTCTGAGCAGTTGGCAGCACATTTGTTGACTTCTGGGTTGGTGGTGCTGCTGCGTCGGCCAGAAAGTTTCTGTTTGCCTTCTGATCTTCTGCCAGTTGATTCAGAGCATGGCTATTTATTTGTTGCCACACTGTGAAAATGTTGTTACCCTAAAGGGGATATTTATAGTAGATCTGACCCTTGAAACTGATCTCTGTTGCTGTAATCAAAGCAGCTGATTGTCATATTTACTACCAGTAGTAGTAATAATAATGATAAAATATGACATTGTATTAAGCCTATTCATTTAGATCTTAACACAATAATAGCACAAAAACAGTTATTATTATTATTATTATTATTATTATTATTATTAATAATATAATGTTAATAATAATAATAAATATTAAATTAAGCCTACTGTTTGAGCATTCATGTTTTAATAATAATAATAATAATAATAATAATAATAATAATAATAAAAATTAAGCCTACCATTTGATCATTCAAGTTTTTATAATAATAATAATAATAATAATAATAATAATAAAAATTAAGCCTACCATTTGATCATTCACGTTTTTATAATAATAATAATAAAAAAAAAAATAAATAATAAAAAAAAAAATAAAAATAATAATAATAATGGGCATCCGCCGCGTAAAACATATTCTGGATAGGTTGGCGGTTCATTCTTTTGTGGTGACCCCTGATGAATAAAGGGACTAAGCCGAAAAGAAAATGAGTGAATGAATAATAATAATATAATAATAATTAATAATTAAGCCTACCACTTTATCAATCACATTTTTATAATAATAACATTATTTTTATAATAAGTAAATAATAATTACGCCTACCATTTTATAATAATAATAATAATAATAATAATAATAATAATAATATAATGATAATTAAATAATAATTAAGCCTACCATTTATTCATTCACATTTTATAATAATAATAATAATAATAATAATAATTAAATAATTAAGCCTACCATTTAATCATTCACATTTTATAATAATAATAATAATAATAATAATAATAATAATAATAATAATAATAATAATAATAATAATAATAATAATAATTAAATAATTAAGCCTACCATTTAATCATTCACATTTTATAATAATAATAATAATAATAATAATAATTAAATAATTAAGCCTACCATTTGATCATTCACTTTTTATAACATAATAATAATAATAATAATAATAATAATAATAATAATTAAGCCTACCTTTTGATCATTCATATTTTTAATAATAATAATATTTCAATATAAATTAAGACTACCTTTTGATCATTCATATTTTTAATAATAATAATAATAATTAAATAATAATAATATTTCAATATAAATTAAGACTACCGTTTGATCATTCACATTTTTATAATAATAATAAAAATAATGAAATAATAATAATTAAGCCTACCATTTGATCATTTACATCTTTAAAACAATAATAATAATATTAACAGCAATGCATATAATATTTTATAAAACCTTTTTCTACAGTTTATGAAACCCAGCATTTCACAATTTCAGTTATTTTTTGTCATAATAATTATTTGATGATAGTAATGATAATATTAAGTTTTTATAATGGTAATGTTTTCATTTGAATTAAGCAAGCTGATTTTGATGCTGTCTCATGTAACATTATTTTTATACCCGATAAAACAATTTTCTTGCATGAAACCTAACATTTCACCATTTTGATATTATATGAACCATTTAGGCGACGCAGTGGCGCAGTGGTAGTACTGTCGCCTCACAGCAAGAAGGTCGCTGATTCGAGCCTCGGCTGGGTCAGTTGGCGTTTCTGTGTGGAGTTTGCATGTTCTCCCTGCGTTCTCTCTGCGTTCGTGTTCCCCCACAGTCCAAAGACATGGAGGAATTGGGTAAGCTAAATTGTCCGTAGTGTATAAGTGTGAATTAGTGTGTGTGGATGTTTCCCAGAGATGAGTTGCGGCTGGAAGGGCATCCGCTGCGTAAAACGTGCTGGATGAGTTGGTGGTTCATTCCACTGTGGCAACCCCGGATTAAGAAAGGGAGTAAGCCGAAAAGAAAATGAATGAACCATTTATCGCTTTGCTTAATCATGCACTTTTTTGTTAAGATATAATACAAAAGGCATTATTATTATTATTTTTTAAATTCATTTATTTATTTTTACAGTTTCCCCCTGGTTTTATAAAAAAAACAATAATATATACTATATAATAATACTTTGTTTAATTTGATTAATCTTTTTAAATGTATTTGTTTAGCTTGAATCAAGTTTTTATGCCTATGTTAGTTGAGATGTAATCACATGAAATTGAATTACTATGATTAAACATTTTTCCGTTTTTAATTCATTTTCCGCTGATAATTTATTCCCCTAGTAACATAATCCAGATCCTAAAGCTGCTGTACATCTAGCAGGGACAAAGATCTTGATGTTTTTTGGGGTCATCCTCATTGTAACACCCATCTGGGCCATGACGTTACACACATGCATCCCCTTCAGGCTGACCTTCAACCCCAGCGAAAAGCAGATTTCCTGTGGTCCCGGAGCCCCTGTTACCCTGCAGGCCATGACAGGGCCTGCTTTGAGCACTGGTGGACAGCTGGAGCGAGGGAAAAACGGGCCAGCCTACATGAAAGAGGCGATTGACAAACTGTCATGTGGAATTTATGCAGATAAGCTGAAGACAAGGGCAGAGTTGAGCAAGAGAACAGTGCTGAAGGAAATGAAAAACTTCCCGGTCAAATATTAGAACTTCTCAGAGGGGGGAAAAGGGGCTATTGAGCAGCTTTGATCTTTCAAGACTTACATATTTTAGCTTCGCCCAAATACAGGCCTCTTGATTCTCTTCAGCAGTTACAGGCTTGTTTTTGTCCCACATCTGACTGGCTTTTGTGTGTGTTTGTTCGCTGGAAGACACAGACTCAGTGGAAATCTCAGTGGAAATGCATCTGTTTTCTTTTCTAATTATGTTTTCATACTTGCATTTGTTGAATGGTGTCTTCTGAATGCATTTGCAGGCAGACTGAAGCTGACTGTTCTGTCTGAAGATCGGTTGCAGATGAAATGGAAGGAGGCTGAAGGGCCGGTTCAGGGCTACAAGGTCCGTGTGCGGCCCATCACAGGTCAGACTGCTTTAGTTATCAGTAACACATTAAGACTTTAGCATTAGCAATTGTTGGAAGTAACGTGTTGTTTTGCCATTTTTGTTACTTTTTCTCAATGATATATGCTTTGTTTGCTGGCATTTGGAGCGGTGTTCAATAACAATGTAACCAATTAAAAAATATTTAAAACTGTAATAAATAAAAAAATCGATATTGGTGGTCACCTTTAGATATTTATAAGTCACTTCTACGTACACCTTATTTAATAGTAGAGCTTTACTAGAGGGTTTGGGTTAGAAGTATCAATAAGGGAATTACCAAGCTATGTCAAACATGACGTCACACGGGTTCAACCACGCATAGCGGTTGCAAAAAAAGACTATAGCAAATTATCGTATTGTGCCGTAGGATGCCAAAATTGAAAGTCCAAAAATAGAAAACTTAAATTTTACCGTACACCACGCTGCTTTTAATGCCAACTGCAGATGTCTTTGGCTAACATCCAATATAAGAGCTGAATGGAGTGAGGACCTAATTAAAAATGCTCGACTCTGCAGTTCTCATTTCATATTAGGTAAGTTCACGCTATGCTGAATCATACACATTAATTGTTTTTGATTACAGCAATGATTTCAGCAAAAACAAATAAACTGAGGACACTGAATGCTTAGAATGAAATGTAAACATGTAAGTTCACAAACCCTGCCATACAGGTGCAGTTCGCTTTCAGAATGCAGATGTTTTGCTTGTTGATGATTACCCAGGGCTTGTACAGTTCCGTCTTCTTTCCTTGTCTTTGGCTTGGCAGAACCTCGGTTTTTAGCACCCCAAAGTTTTGAATCTGGTAATCATGGAACATTATTTCACACAGAACAAAATTGTAGGCATCCAAAGACTTGTAGGCCTTTAACTTCTCTCTTGTAAAATCACTTGGAGTTTCAATGTGATGGTTGTATATTTGGGGCTGGATGCTTGGCCATTTCGTCTTATCCAATATCCATTGGGAGGGTGCTATCGCAAATGGATCTGACAGACGAACGCCGCTCACTAACGTTAATTTAGCCAAATATCTGTGCTTATCACTGGGTGATGACAAGTTTTTGTATTACGGTATTGAGGTGCTTAAAAGCACAATATGCAGAATTATACATTGCTATTTTTATCTGGTCAGATGGGTTCAAAAAAATGTCGGAAATTGGTTTGATTAGGACAATTCACTTTCACAGCAGTTTCTAACATAAAACATTTAACAGTGTCTGTATGGGGCCTGGATATTCTTTAGAATGCATTTTAATCCATTGTACTCAAGGCTTGATAAGTGCTTAGATTTTGAATTAAGTTCTTGATGCTGTTTGAAAATGTAATAATGTTACTTTCATCATAATTTGTCTTACTAAATGGGTAATACTAATTAATAATACTATTTAAATAACAGAAAATAAATCTTTTTGTTTTTACTTAAAATGAAAACTCTGTAGTCTGCACATGTGCCTGTAGCATGATCTGCCTGTCTTTTTATGTGTTCCTTTGTAAATGAAAATAAATCTAAATTTAAGATTATGCAAGATGCAAACAAATGACATTTAAGAGAATAAATGACAGTAATTCAGTAATGTTGAGCTTGGGACAAACATGCCATCAAAAATGTCCTTAAAATACTATACTATACTATAGAAAATTCTAACAAATGTCATCTGATATAATGTGATTAAGTATGTACAGTTGAAGTCAGAATTATTAGCCCCCCAGTTTATTTTTCCCCCCAAGTTTAACGGAGAGAAGTTTTTTTTCAACAGATATGGTATATAAGTATATAATTTCACTCACCTGGGAAATGGAGGCCACGTGAATGGTTTGTGAGCACAATTAAGTGCACACAGCATGCCCTATCATCTGATAATTGTGAGAAATAATTCCAAAAAGCAACTGACTGTGTAAAGACATATAAAACAAGACCTAGCTGTCACTTAAGTGGCCACAGCCTTAATTATGCAGACTTAATATAACTTAATATAAATGAAACGGATGATTTATTTAAAAAAATTCACCCCCTCACAGTTGTCATGAAGGGTAATATTAGCTATATGAACCAAAATCGTTCTTTGTACCAGGCTGTAAACACCTTTTATCTGCTGTAAAGTTGGCCATTTTAACAGTGGGCTCAATAGAAATTTGCTTAATTATGGAGCCAGGATTAGCGGAATTTCGCTGAATTGTAGTCTCAGTTACTTCCGTATTTGCTTCACGAGGGAGAGCGGGAGGTTGCTGCTTGGGTTTCCCCCACAGTCCAAAGACATGCGCTGTTGATGAATTGGATGAACTAAATTGGCCGTAGTGTTAGTGTGTGTGAATATGGGAGTGTGTTGGTGTTCCCCAGTACTGGGTTGCAGCTGGAAAGGCATCCGTTGTGTAAAACATATGCTGAAATCATTATTATTATTATTAGCCCCCCAGTTTATTTTTTCCCCTAAGTTTAACGGAGAGAAGTTTTTTTTAACACATTTTTTAAACATAATAGTTTTAATAACTCATTTCTAGTAACAGATTTATTTTATCTTTGTTATGATGACAGTAAATAATATTTTACTAGATATTTTTCAAGGCACTTCTATACAGCTTAAAGTGACATTTAGAGGCTTAACTAGGTTAATTAATTAGGCAAGTTATTGTATAACGATGGTTTGTTCTGTAGACTATCAAGAAAAATATATAGCTTAAAGAAGCTAATAATTTTGACCTTAAATGTTTTTTTAAAAATTAAAAACTGCTTTTATTCTAGCTGGCATAAATTTTCTCCAGAATAATTTCTCCAGGCTAATAATTCTGACTTCAACTGTATGTGTATGTAAATGTGTCATTTGTCACACTTGTAAACAGATGGAAATGTTTGAAAATGCTTCTGAAAAGTGCTTGAAAAAGCCTTAAGTCTGACATTGAAGAATGTGTAATACTTTGAGATTCAAAGTCCCGTATTAAAATGGGCAAGATGTAAGTAAGGATTTGGGAAAAGATTGAATAGATTGGAAATATGTTGAATAATAGAATTAAATTAATTAGTACAATAAATAAAAAGGTTGAGCAGGTTGCAAAGCATTTTCTCGAGCTCTTTCATCTGGCCAGGAACGTTTAGTTGTTGATGTCTTGTTGACTGTTACAACCTTATATGCAAATTATATAAAAACCAACTCATAAATGCATAGATGCCATGTTAACAATGTGTTCAAAACAGACTGCATACTTCTTGCTTAAACCACTTAATAAAGCTAAAGCATGTGGCATGTTATTGAACAAGATAAGATACACAAAAGTGTTAAACCTATAACTTATTCCGCAATGCTAGGCTCATAAAGATGATTTATAATATTATTTTTGAAGGAAATGTCAGTTTAGGATCATTTGTCTTTGTGTGGTTATGTCACATTCAGTCAGAGAGAAGACGACCTGGGAAATAAATAGCGTGTACTGAGTATGCAGGAAAGACGCTTTCTCACATTGATTTAGTGCAGATTACAAAATCATGAAGAAAAAAAAATGTATATGTAATGTACGTTCAGTTGATTTTGGAAAGAAATCGAGATTGCAGTAATTGTGTCCTGTTTGTTTTCTTCGTTTTATATCAGCACATTGTTTTGTTGTTAGTGTGCACAAATAATAGTAGACCAGCTACAGATTCAAATATTGTCTTAATATAATCTGATTAAAAAAATATGTCTTTGAAGCATCAACTCGTTTGTCGACTCCATTACAGACTATTATCATTGACATCTGTGGAATCACCTGCTGTCAAAACCAAGAAATGTGGAAAAGTCTGCAGTCAGTTATGATGCTTTTTTCTGCTAAGCAACTAAGACTGTTTAAAACATAGCATTAAAGTGTTATATGATCGGACTAAGCAGTTGTTAAATCTAAAAATGTCAGAAAAGTCTTGTCATTTTAAACACATTTTGATTCATTGAGAAAAAGGCCGCAAATCTGCCACTTCAGATTTTTTTTAAATATATGAATAGTAGGACATACTTATAGGCACGTTGACATGCAATGATAATTACGCTCTGATGTGGAGATCGCAGGCTGTGTTGGATAAAGTTACTTTTAAAAATTTATATTACTGTCTAGGGTGACATAGTGGCTCAGTGGTTGGCACTGTTACCAAGAAGGTCGCTGATTCGAGCCCTGGCTGGGTCAGTTGGAATTTCTGTGTGGAGTTTGCATGTTTTCTCCGTGTTGTCGCAGGTTTCCTCCGGATGCTCTGGTTTTCCCGTAGACTTTAAAAGATATGGATGTAGTATCAGTGACATCACCCATTTCGTTTCTGAAGAACGAAAAAGAAGCTACAAGTAGGCGTGGCCAACTGTCGCCATTTTGTTCACGCGTCATCGCACCGATCGGGGGGATACCAAACAAGGGCAAAAAGGCGGAGCTTTAGACGCCTGCTAGCATTTTGCTTATACAGACTTTTCTATAGGAGAAATGCTTAATACTTTCTACCTGCGACTCGTTTTTGTTCTGACCACATGTGCTTGGCTGTACACTATATCAATAAAGTGTTTAGTCTTTTAAAAACACTGTAGTATCATATTGAGCCACTAAACATTGTTTTGTACATGAGGAGAACACTAATTACTTCCAAAAACTTCAGATATTGTGTGTGTTTGTAAATGCAAGGCTATTGATGAAATCCAGGCATAACACTGTATGACTACATTTCAGATGACTGGTCTATAGCCCACAGCTAATCAATGTCAGATTCTGGAGTGCATTAGAGGTCTAAAGAAAAATATAAGCAATATAAACAAATACATTTGTGTTACCTATATACCACAGATATGGTAAGTATATAATTTCACTCACCTGGGAAATGGAGGCCACGTGAATGGTTTGTGAGCACAATTAAGTGCACACAGCATGCCCTATCATCTGATAATTGTGAGAAATAATTCCAAAAAGCAACTGACTGTGTAAAGATACATAAAACAAGACCTAGCTGTCACTTAAGTGGCCACAGCCTTAATTATGCAGACTTAATATAACTTAATATAAATGAAACGGATGATTTATAAAAAGAATTCACCCCCTCACAGTTGTCATGAAGGGTAATATTAGCTATATGAACCAAAATCGTTCTTTGTACCAGGCTGTAAACACCTTTTCTCTGCTGTAAAGTTGGCCATTTTAACAGTGGGCTCAATAGAAATTTGCTTAATTATGGAGCCAGGATTAGCGGAATTTCGCTGAATTGTAGTCTCAGTTACTCCCGTATTTGCTTCACGAGGGAGAGCGGGAGGTTGCTGCTTGGGTTTCCCCCACAGTCCAAAGACATGCGCTGTTGGTGAAATGGATGAACTAAATTGGCCGTAGTGTTAGTGTATGTGAATATGGGAGTGTGTTGGTGTTCCCCAGTACTGGGTTGCGGCTGGAAAGGCATCCGTTGTGTAAAACATATGCTGAAATCAATTCCGGTTCATTCCACTGTGGCGACCTCTGAAATAGACACTAGGCTGAGGGAAAATGAATGAATATTACAGTCTAAAGCCTATTTGAATCTTACAAAATGCAAAAATAACAAAACTGACTTTCCTTAAAAACACATTTATAGTTACATTTTTAAAGTGACTCAATATTGTAACATTACTTTTAGAAGTAACTTTACCCAAGACTGATCACAAATTTGATTAAACAGATAAGCCTTGCCAAAGGCTCAACCCAACTAAAAAAACTTAGCTTGCATATAACTTGTAATACATTTCAAAGGTGATAGATGCAAAAGTACTGTACTGCTTAGAAGAAAATAGCTGTTAGTGGAGCATCTTGCTACCAAGAAATGTTCTGTGCTATGGAGCACACTAGTTGTCAAACTGTAAATAGCAGTCATACCTTCTCGCCCAAGGGCAGATTAAACCCACCACTCTGAAGAAAAATGCACATTTTGTTGACTACAATGAACAGAACCCGGATTCCACTAAAGCACTCCCATTTAATTAATCTAGTGGATTCATTTTTTCTTCTGTTCAGTAATTCCATCAAATAAAAATCGACATGTTTGAAAGTAACTTTAATTGTATTAATACAGTTATAGTCAGAATTATTAGCCCCCTTTGAATTTGTTTTCTTTTTTAATTATTTCCCAAGTTATGTTTAACTGTGCAAGGAAATTTTCACAGTATGTCTGATAATATTTTTCGTCTGGAGAAAGTCTTATTTGTTTTATTTCGGCCAGAATAAAAGCAGTTTTTAATTTTTAAGAAGCCATTTTATGGTCAAAATTATTAGTCCCTTTAAGCTATATTTTTTTTCTATAGTCTACAGAACAAACCATCATTATACAATAACTTGCCTAATTACCCTAACCTGCCTAGTTAACCTAATTAACCTAGTGAAGCCTTTAAATGTCACTTTAAGCTGTATAGAAGTGTCTTGAAAAATATCTAGTCAAATATTATTTACTGTCATCATGGCAAAGATAAAATAAATCTGTTATTAGAAATGAGTTATTAAAAATATTATGTTTAGAAATGTGTTGAAGAAATCTCTTCATTAAACAGAAATTGGGGGAAAAAATAAACGGGGGGGGGGGGGGGGGGATGTAATAATTCAGGGGGGCTAATAATTCTGACTTCAAATATGTTTCTTCATTATTTTCTTTCTTTCTTTCTTTCTTGAGCCTTTGTTTACTGTTTTATGGAATTGTTTTTGTGTTTTGGTGAATCCTTTTCCACAATTTTTATTTGCGCGTTTAAATATGTTCAGAGAAAACATTTGTAATGTAAACTTCTTAGTTTTTTATTAGGAAAAGGCAAGCTAAAGTGATGGTATATAGTAGTAGAAAGCAAAAATTGAGGGGAATATGAGTGACAATTTGTTGGCAGTTTTTTTTTTTATTCTGTGCTGTTATTATCTGTCTTATGCTATGGATGATCGTTCATGTTTTGACCTGATGTGCTGTTATGGCAGTGCTCGGTGTGAGGTTTATGAAAACAATTTGGTTTTTGCTCCCTTTTTTTTGTTACATTTTTCCATTTCCCCTCTTTTTTTTTAATTGTTAATTGTTTAGATAAGGTATTAATATTTTTAGAATAAAGTGTTGTGATAATCTACTTTCTTTCTTTCTTTCTTTCTTTCTTTCTTTCTTATCCCATTAACTAAGGGTTCAGAATAGATGAGTAAAAGGCTTTTTGAGAGATGATGGAATGAGGATAGTCATAACCTTTGCTCATATCACTTCTGTCTATGTTTCAGTTAAAGCCCTCTGTATTTTTATCACCATCTCTCACTCTGTCTTTATCTTTGCCTCTGTTATCTTCTGTTCCGCCCTGTGCTCAGTTAGGTGAGTCCAGACAGGTCTGTTGCAGTCTTGAGAAAGTTCACACAGCAAAACAAACAGCACACATGCCTTCACGAGGCTCCAGGCAGAAACCCACAGAAACAGGCAATCGTGAATCTTAACAAACTCTCACACTCCGCCATCTTTTGAGGATATTTATATTTATCTTCTGTAGGGTATTTTTAACGTCTCACTCAATGTACATTCTTTTTAATGCTGTCTAATTGAAAAATCGGCATTATCCTTAGGTCTATTTTCAGAAAAGCAATTCAAAACTAAAGAAATGAAAGTAATTTACACCTCACAATGAATGAAATTTAATAATAACTTATTTAATAACTTTTACTTTATTATTTTACTTTATCTCTGCACTCATTGTTGTTTTCCTTGCACTTTTATTATGTGTTTACTAATTCCTGTTATTACTAACACTCGCAAAGCACGGGAGGTACACTGCAGGCGCAATCCTCACAACCAGTCATTATAGTGATCAGTGCTACAATATGGGCATCACGGTGGCGCAGTGGGTAGTGCTCTCGCCTCACAGCAAGAAGGTCGCTGGTTCGAGCCTTGGCTGGGTCAGTTGGCATTTCTGTGTGGAGTTTGCATGTTCTCCTCGTGTTCGTGTGGGTTTCCTTCCAGGTGCCCACAAGTCCAGACATGCGGTACAGGTGAACTGGGTAAGTTAAAATTGTCCATAGTGTATGTGTGTAAATGGATGTGTATGGGTGTTTTCCAGGGTTGCAGCTGGAAGGGCACCCAGCTGCGTAAAACATATGCTGGATAAGTTGGTGGGTCATTCCGCTGTGGCAACCCCTGATTAATAAAGGGAGTAAGCCGAAAAGAAAATTTATAAATGAATGAAATAGCTACAATATTAGAAATTGAATGAAGTGAAATGAGCCTGGTTTGGCTACCGGTAGTTCACTTGTAGAGTGAGTTCTCTGTGTGGACAGTTGGATGCAGATTATATGCAAATATTGTGTAGTTTGCAGATCATTTGTAGATGCATTCTTTCCCCAACAATATTCAGGTGACTATATCTGAAGTGTCTCGGTGTCAAATCTCTAAAAACTCAGCAGTTGGCTCTTATAAAAACAACTTCTGAGAAGTATTGAAGGAATAATGTTGAAAAAGTGACCATTTAACTGGCTTAAAGTTGCTACTTTGACCTTTAAACAGTGTTTTGAGATGACCGGAAAAAACATTGAAACAAGGCGTGTGTCCACTAAAGTGTTTTTCTTGAGCCAACTGTATTGTTTTAGTTGTTTTCTATGGGAGCTTTGTTTTTTTTAGAACACTAGCAGTGTAGCAAGGTGTTAAGCATTCTTTTTCTGTAAAACACTGAGTGATCTGGGTTTTTAAAATGCTTACATTTGGAGGAACACTCACAGCTGAGCCTTCATAGAGGAACACTTACATTTAAATCTGTGCAAAAACACATCAGTGGTGTTAAGTGGATGCACTCCTAACGCATTTTTGATAAAGACACAGAGGAATAATGGTGTTTCTATAGCACAAAGAGTATAACATGGTGTTATCAATGCCAAAGTTGTGGATTTGATTCCCAGGGAAAGCAAGAACTGCTAAAAGTCAAATGTACCTTCAATACAATGTAATGCACTTTGTATAAAAGCATCTGAATAATGTATTGATGTGAAATGTAGATATAAAAAAGCAAGAAATATATTTTCAGCTGTTTGTTAAACATTTTTAAATCTAAATAACCCTTTCTTTCTCTTTTCCAGAGGTTCCTCAGCCAGAGCTGATGCTGACGACCACACGCGGACGTGCCACAGTCGCTGGCCTGGACTCCAGACAGGAATACCTTCTTCAGGTTATGGCAATCAATGGGACACAGGAGAAACTCATTGCAAAAAGACGCTTTACAAGTAAGAATTGAAGATGTGAGCATATTGTTATCTGATAGCTAAGGTGTTTAGACTAGAGTTATTGCTAGGGTGCTGCTCGATCCTTCTTTTATGGAATCAAATCCTATCTATTATTAATGATTGAAAATGAATGGTCATTGCTTCACAATGAACCTCGACAAGTCTCACATTTTGAGGACATATCAAAATGTCCAGTGCAATTTGTGTTATATTATGGCTCAATTAAAATGAGATGTTTCTTCTCATGTTTGTTGTTAAGGCCAATTCACACTGCACAGACAAATGCCATCAAACAAGTGTGTCGAAGTTTGTTGGATCAGTGTGTTAACCCTGTCTGCATCTGTTGTTGGTCTGTGTTTGTATTCACCCGAATGAACATGTTCAATCTGAGTTTGTTGGATTGTTGAACATCCAAACAATGTGATATGATTTCCCAACAAACAGCAACAAAATTGGGATTAATCTGACCTCAGACCAGATATGCTTAAATCTGTGTGAATCTGTTTTTAGCACATTTAACTCATGATTTCATTATTGGGTGTGGCAATTATTGGGATAGTGTGAACATTAATTGTGACCTTTTTTTACAACATTCTAAACACAACAGCCAACTTGTTTATTGGCGTTTGTCTGTGTGATGTGAATTTGTTTTTAGAGGTGGAAGAAGGTTTGAGAGCAAGAAGCAGAAATCTATGGAAGCTTGTTTCTACCACAGTATTTACCACAAATAAGTACATTTCAAAAAGTTATTCTAGCAGTTTACACTGTAAAAAATAAATCTGTAAAATTTACGGTAAAGTACTGGCAGCTGTGTTTGCCAGTACTTTACTGTTTAAAATACGGTACAAACCGTAAAAGTAATTTCTCATTTTTACGGTAAACTACTGTATTTTATTAATTTATAGAGGTAATATGTCTGTATTTTGAATTACCAACATCTACACATCTTTTGTTACACAGTTAGACATGTTAGCACACCCATATGCAGGTGGTGATGAGGAAGTTACATAATGAACCAATGCTCATCACAATCAACTATTCCCACAAGCAGAAAAGTGTATTAATATATAGAAGGTGCTCAGTGTCATTCACACAGCTACTAAACACCAGTATGGTAACACGCATAAAATTAAAGTCATGAAATAAACATTGTTTATCAACATTAGATGTAGCATAAATCTCTAATGTACATAACTGATGGGGAAACAGCTAAAAAGATTCATAGTAATGTCAACAAAACGCATAAAAAGTGATGTGCCATACAGGGAATTCTGGGAAAGTCAGTTTACAGTTATTCGGTGTATATATTAAGGAAACATACTGTTAACCAGGTTAGGGATTTGTACTGTAGCAGTTTTACAGTTTTTTACCGTTGAAATCACCGCCATTTTTTACAGTGTAGGTAATTTAGTTCACAATTCAGTTTACAGTTGTGACTTTTTAATGGAATTGCAAGATCAAAGAACAAAGTCAGAATTCTGACATTTCTCTAGTTTATCTTTTCTCATTTATCTAGTTTCTCTAGTTTATCTCTAGTTTATTTCATCTTACACTTTCACTGACGTATTTCCCATATTGTAAAATAAAACATAAAAATTTTTTTCTTCCAATTTTCAGATTATATTTCAAAGTTCTGACTTTTTCCTTGCAATTATTATTCCTATTTCTTTGAAATGTGAGAATTATGCTTTGTAGGACTTTGCTTCTTAAAATTAAGAAATTTAATTTAATCTAGCTTAAAATTAATAAGATAATAATAATTAAATTTAAATGTTGACTTAATTTAATCTCACAATTCTAATTGTATTTCTAACAGAATGGAAACCCACTCTCAATTGCATGTTTTTTTTGTGCAATTCTGAGAATAATAAGTCACGTTTGTGAGATGAAAAGTTCCTTTGAACACATAACACCAGTACAGTGTTCAGGGGAAACTGTCTGTAATTGACAGTGTGGAATGGTGGATTCCTGCTGGATTACAGGCCAGGACTGACACTTGTGTCTTTACAGGCACAAAACACTTCTGGAATTCCCTTTTAAACACAGTAATGTCCCCCAACAGCGACCTCCCTGAAAGAAACCTGATAGCGGATGATGAAATGACTTTCAGCTATTGTCCCAAGTGTGATTGTGCTGAAATAAGTATCTAGCTGGCAGATCTGACTTTATTCTGTAATAGCCTGGTGTTGTCATTGTCAAAAGATGCAAACTATGGCAAACATCTGTGATATGTCAGGCTGAGGGAGTAGGTTACTGTGTCGAGCCGAGCAGGTCTGGACAGGGCCAGTTGTGTGGATTTTCTCTAGGGCGATGCTTTATGTCTGAGGGGGATTTTTCCATTGTTCCGCCATAAAGCATCCACTCAGTTTTTTCCATATGCATCTGGTTATATGTCAAAAGGCTGTCGGTTTAAAGATAGAATGCTTAAATGGTTTACTTGTTTCATAAAGTAGGAATCATGTAATAGTTTATACAATTAAATCAGAACGGTCGACGCAATAGCCTAATGGTTAGCGCGCCGACATATGGTGCAGTAGCACGTCAGGGCGTCCCAAGTTCGAATCCCGGCTCGAGGACATTTCCCTACCCTATTCCCCTCTCTCTCTCTCCAACTTCGCTTCCTGTCTCCATACTGTCCTATCTAATAAAGGCAAAAAGGCCAAAAATAAATCTTAGAAAGAAAAAAAAATCAGAACGAATATTATTCATTAAACACACCACAGAACTTTGGGATCAGCAGGATTTTAAAAAATGTTTTTAAAGGAAGCCTGTTGTGCAGTAAAATACAGTAAAACTTTAAAATTTGGAAATATTATTGCAATTACATTTTTTAAACTTGTATTTAATAATAATAAATGCTTCTTGAACAGCATAACATCACGTAAAAAAAGACTGGAGAAATGAGGCTGAAAATTCAGCTTTACATCACAACGATAAATTACTATTGAAATATATTCAATTGCTACACACAGATACTAAATTGTATTATTATTTCAGAATGACTGTCTTTTCTATGTGTTTAAAAATTGTTCTTATCCTAAATATCCTTTGCGTGTTCATCAGTTGATGGGCTGCGTGAGGAAGAGTTGATCCGCAATGGGAACCGGGAGCAGAAGAAGAAAAGTCCCTCTATTGGCTCAGGCTCTGGAGAGGTGGATGACGTGACAGAGGCTTTAGAAGGCCTTCCCACAGTACTCTACAGAGAACCAACCACTACAGGTACAGCCTGGAGTTCATTAAATGTGCATTTATCAGCACAATCTTACATGAAAAAGTTTGAAGTGTGTTTTGTGTGAATTTAAAGCTACAATTCAGAGCTTTCGACTGTTTGAATCATAATTGCAAGTTACTTGGGGAGGTATTTTCAAATATTTATTACATGGCCTGTGCTTTGTCCCAACAGCTCAATTTATAACTCATTTTGGTAGCATTCTATTGAAGGGGGTGTTTTAAAGACATTCATAATAATGGGGCCAGACAGAATCTGCAGACATTTTTTGCTATTTCTGCACAGACTTTTGTAAAAATAAATCTGCGGATTTCTGTGCGTGCAGATTCTGTGTGGGCCTATAAGACGCATATAAAATTGAATAAGATTATATGAATGTCAATGACAGCTGTCGTTAAGTTTCATTAGCTCCGGTTTGTCATTTTAAGTGCAAAGGTGACACTCTGTGAGATGTCTTTGTAATGACAACTTGACATTACCAAGACAGCATAACTAGTAATAGATCTGTCATAAACATGATTGTCATGAGGCCATTATAATTATATCATGAAATTTACAAAAGTGTAATTAATATTTCTTTGACCTCAACTACAGTGGTACAAAATGAATTTGTCATTAAAATGTCATTAGTTACATATAAATGACATTACACGTAAATGTCATTAATGAAATAAACAGTAATAGCACTGCTGTAAAATTCTTTGACTGATTATTGACACTTTTACTGAAATGCTTCAATGACATTTACTTTTGTTCCATTGAAAAAAGTGATCTGAAATATTTTAATGATCACAGATTTTGTCTTGGTAAGTTATGTTTACTTGGTAATGTCAAATCGTCACAATGAAGACAAAGGCTGTTTCACAATTCCACGAACAAAGAGAACGTACTTGCTTTTTCGTGGAGACCGTTCGGTAAACCACGAGAACAGCATTAAACATTACAGATTTCCTACAACGATTTATTGTTTTTCCCTTTTTAAATATAAATAACTTTCACAAAAACCTTACAAATGTACTCCTGAAACAGGAATTTCAGCAAATAAACACCCTTAATGTGTTTTGCCTTTATTAAGAGTTTCATATTATTGTTTACTTTCACCGTCTCATTTAGGGAAACTCCTGAGATAAATAAGTTATATCTCTGAACTTTAATAATAAACAGTTATAAAATGCTGTCATTTCATGATTATAAAGGTGTCATGACAGTCTTATGAACACCCCCTTCAAGGAAAATCTTGAATCAGAGTAAGGTGGAAGAGAGTTTTAACTTTGTGTGCATGTCTTATGTGCTTGTTGTTGTGTTTGTCTTTGACCAAACAGTTTTATATTACAGTTTTAACACATTTATTATTTAATTAAACTCATTTAACTGATAATTAATAACAGTAAAAGATTTATAGTAATGATTCAATAGATTTAGATTTTTTTAATATTCATATCTTGGTGATGTTTTTATCAGTTTAATTAAATTAAAATGTTTTTAATATTAATGATGGTTTAATGGTATATTCATTGTAAATTTTTACTGCATGTCTGCTGTTGGGACGTTCATGTTGAGCTCCAGATGTGTGAAATCGAGTTACTTGTTAACAGCATGACATTTATCTGTGACAAACCATGCACTTTTATAGTTGCTGCCCAGTTGGTGTACAAAGCAGAGGAGCTGCATTTCCACACTCTCTGTCATTATATATGTTTTGCTGGTGGAGTTAGAGAGGGTTAAATTGGCGGTTGCTTTATCACTAACTATTAATAAGAGTTCATTCATCTCCAAATGCCTGTAATCAGTGCTTCTGTAATGGGACCGAATGGGACATGGAGGGGTTGCTGTCCACCTGTGCTGGGATTTTGTTTAGATAGGGGCAAAATGTGTGGGAATATAGATGCAGGCTTTGAAACTGCATGACATATACTAATTTTTTTAACTGATAATTGCTTTTGATGTTGAACAGCAGCTTTTTGTGATATATTTTATGATATATTTTGATACATTATGACTAAATGTAAATGTGTACTTGAAAGCACATTGCAGTTAGTCATAATGCATTTATTGCATGCAAATTTGTGATTGAACTAGCATCTATTTAACCATTTATAATAGTTATTTTTTTAATTTACAAATGTGCAGATTGTCATGTATAGGTTGGGGTCATATTTACTCAAGATTTTTTAGTATTCATAATTAGGATACAACAGGGATATAAGACCAGTTTTAATAAAAATGTAGTTATGTATGTATAAAAATGCAGTGATATGTACAAAATTCAAGTATTATTTTATATATTAAATGTGTGCAATTAAGATATTTTTACAAATGTAAAAGATAATAGAAATTTGGTTACACAACACCACTATTTAAAACCTAGCCTCGACTTAAACTTTAATATGTTTATTGCCATTCTATTGCAAGTCTTGTTTAATCTAGTTCTATTTTGAGTTGAGTATATATTACATTTTTTTAGATGTTCATTTTCATTTATAATAGCCTTCTTCTATTTTTAGAGCCTCCTATTGTACCTGAGCTTGAGCCAGAAGCTGACCAAAGCACCAAAGAGAAGAAAAAGAAGAAAGACAAAAATCGATCAAAGACCGAAGATAGAATTGATCAGGAAGAAAATGAAGGAAGGTCAGCAAAAGAGGAGGACACCGACACCAGTAAACTGAGAAAAACCACCCCAACTCAACCTGTCACTGGTAATAGAATCACATTTCGGATGTGAATCAATCATATAACAAAACTTCATCAATGTTTACTGAACGAGTAAATATGCAAATATGATTGTAAATGCCACGTCGCCTTACAGAGTCACCTGTAATTCAGGGTCAGTATGAGTAAATGAGCCATGCTCATATTGTTTCCTGTGTCTGTATAGTAAAGGATAATAACAGAATTAGGGACAAACCAGAGTTAATGACACTGTATAGGTTGTTATCAGGGCCCCTCAAGTGCCCTCGGGACTGAAGTTTATTTCCTTCTTCCTCCCATCTGTAAAAAACACACACACGCACACGCACACACACACACACACACACACACACACACACACACACACACAGATAGGAATGCACCATGGAGGAGCACACATGCAGTGTATATGTAAACAGATTGCTTTATATAAGGGTAGAGATGATTGCAAAATGTTTGTAAGTGTAAAGAGACACTTAAGTATCCCTCACAGCAAAAAATAACTGCAAACATGCACAGGCTGAGACATTAAAAGACATTCCTTTGCTTAACTCTTAAAGTGCCCTTTTATTCTATTTTAAAAGTTTCTATATTTTGTTTTTGAGTCTATTTCATTTGATATAAAATTTTGATATAAAATAAAAAATAAAATGGTGAATAAAATAGTACATACAAACTTTTGGCGCCTGAAAATGAGGACTTTAAAGGAATGAGACTTTAAACCGAGGTCCTGACTCGTCATTAAAAATCCCAGGATGACCTTCGGAAAAAAAAAAAAAGAGTAGGGATTTAACCCTGGCATCCTGGCCAAATTTGTCCACTGGCCTCTGTCCATCATGGCCTCCTAAACATCCCCATATCATAATTGGATTCATCCCTCTGTCTCCTCTCCACCAATCGCAATACTGCTGCCGTCGCGTCATACAGGTAGATGCTGCACACTGTTGATGGATGAGGAGATCACCCCATTGTGAAAAGCACTTTGAGTGTTTAGAAAAGTGCTATATAAATGTAAGGAATAACAGGAATCGTTGATTTTGCCATTTTAAAAGCTGTATATGAATGAAATACTGTGCTCCTATTGGTCAGTGTCACCCATGAGATGGATCTTGTTGTGGAAAGAATAACAAGTGAAATAATTTAATATTCTAGTGTGACTATGGCGATGATCTATCGAATAGTCATTTGCGAATGCCTTCGACACCCTACGTTAGGGTTGTCAGACTCAAAGGGGTGCTTAGTTCCAATCCTGCTTCAACACACTTACTTGAATGTTTCATAAAAGCCTGAAGGACTCAATTAGTTTGTTCAGGTGTGTTTGATTAGGGTTAAAGCTAAACTATGCAGAGCTGTGGCCCTTCAGGAACTGAGTTTGCCCTATACAGTATGTCAAGCCCTATATGTCAAGCAAATTATGCTGAAATCAGGAAAAAAATGTGTAGTCTGAATGGGGATTAAGGGTATCTAGCACAATAGTACGGTACCAAAAGGGTGGAGCTAGACTTTATGCTGAATGCTATTGGCTTTCAGAGAATTGTCACCACGGCCAAAAACGAAGACAATTACATAGTCTTTTGTCATTTTTTTTTTTAAATACGCCTCAAAAGCCAGAAAAAAGAAACAAGACATTACAATATGTTTACATTCATCTACGATCAATTTCTTTTTTTATTTTCACATATGTCTTTCCTCACAGTGTATGTAACATTTCCTTCAGTAATTTGTTTCTCTAAACCCTGCCTTTCTGATGTTGTAAGAAAGCTGAAAACCCTCAACCATTGACTTCCTGTCACAGCCAAGCCAGGTTCTGCCCATTCTCATTCACCTGAAACACTCAGCTAACAGTCATCGCAACCAGCAAGATCCCTCTCACCTGCCTACTGATCCCTGATACGCACCTGCACAACATCCCCGCTCATAAGCTCCAGCTCCATAAATCCCCTCACAGTCCCTCACTCAGTGTCCGGCCTTGTCACATAGAGAAGGACAAACTCTCACGTGTGATTCCCTCCTGGTTTCTTCCTTGTTGTGTGCTTCCCGATATTCTCCATGTTCAGTGTTCTCCATCATCAGTCTCCGGTTCCATCCCATCATCTGGTCTACTGCTCACCTACGCAAGATAAAGACTTGTTCACAACATTCCTGTTCAGAAACCCTAATAAACTGTCATTCATACTCACAGCTCTGGTCTCCTCCCCCTTCTGTGACACTTCCATAGTAGGAAAAACAAATGGAAGTCAGTGGTTACAGGTTTCCAGCCTTCTTCAAAATATTTTCTTTTGTGATTAACAGAAGAAAGAACGTCGAACAGATTTGAAGGATGAGTAAAAGATGACAGAATTTTCAGTTTTGGGAGAACTACTGGGCCATTGATCCACTTCAGATGTTGAATAATACCCTTAAGTCTAGTCATTTCACTTGGCGGCCATCTTTGAAACATTTTTCAGGCAGTATGCAAAATTTTCAGTTTTAGGAGAACTATTACTTTAATTTTGTGCAGGAAGTTAGACTGAAATCACTGACGACTGGTTTCAGGCAATTTTGAGTATGGTTAACTTTATTGGCAGTAATGGAAATGTATTTATTGAAAGGACATATCAGAAAAAGCATAATAGTCGCACTTTAATCCCAGCACTTACTACAATACTCCATGTGTGTTAAGCTGTTTCCACACGAAAGCCATTTGAATGCAGTGCTGGGGCTCAGGCAGATCTGGTCCTGCTGGTGGATGGATCCTGGAGCATCGGTCGCACAAACTTCAGAAAAGTGAGGGAGTTCCTTCAGGGCCTCGCTGTCCCCTTTCACATCGGCCCAGAGGGCGTCCAGATAGGTAGGATATTGTATTTAATGGCCATGTGCTTCAGTCTCAACATTCAAACCCCATTTTTCAGTGTCACAAAATCCTTCAGAAGTTCTTCAAATATGCTTAATTGCTGCTCAATAAAATTTTTTTACAATTATTTTAATCAGTTTTTATTTTTATGGAAAATATTTTTTAATATGTGACACTTTTTTCAGGCTTTATGAATACAAGTTAAAAGTACATCGATTGTTTATTAAAAAAGAAACTTTTTAAAACATGAATGCCTCTTGTTTGAATTAATTAATGCTATTGGTGGTTAAAAGTATTAATTTGTTATGGTTTCAGCGTTGTCTCAGTATAGTGGAGATCCACGCACAGAGTGGCATTTTAATAACTTCACGTCTAAAGAGCCGCTCCTGGAGGCCGTCAGGAACTTCAGATACAAAGGAGGGAACACTTTTACAGGTAATTGAATCACATTCTTTATATTTCTCACCAGCCTTGGAATTATAAATATTAGAAAAAGAGCAACCTCTATTTTATGTTACTGTGGATATTTATTCCTCTGCTGCTACAGTAATAAACAATGCTTGTTGGCTATAAACACACTTGAGCATGTGGCTATAATTACCAACCTATTTTACTTGAATGACTGACACTGATAGCAATAAAAAGACACATTTACTGGCAGGTACTGGTATTAGCACCATATAAACCATCTTTTTAATAATTAGGTTAGGGTAAGGTTACTTTATTTATACCCGAAGATAGATTTGGTTTGCAGTCAAGAGTTTTCATTTCATAACAGTGCCAAAAAAAACCTCACAAAGTCACAACAACAAATGGACATAGAGACATAAAACATAAACATACATAACACTCTCGCCAAAAAAATCAAAATAAAACAATAAATAAATAATCACTTCAATGGCACTATTTGTCATATTCTTATTGCCACTATTCCCAAAGAATACCTCTTACACTTTTATAGTTGTTGAAAAGCACATGATCTAGTGGCATACTTGTTTTTGTCATCTAATAATCTTAGTCCTCTTGGCTGCATAGATCAAGATTTATCTGCACATTTGTACATCCTCAGATTTTTTAACATCTTAACATTCTGATGTCTGTGTCTCAGGTCAGGCTCTCATCCACGCTCTTGAGAACAATCTGAAGGAGGAGGTGGGTGCGCGACCCAACACGCCTCAGTTCTTGCTTCTTCTGACTGATGGCAAATCTCAGGATGATGCCATTGCTGCTGCCAACAGACTGAAGAATGCTGGTGTGGAGATCATTGCTATAGGTGAAAGCCTTTCTAAGCAAAATACACATTTGTGAAAACGAACATAGTTTTGAAATGAATAACCATAACTATTTTAATATTTTATTATGATTTAACATATAATGTATTTTTATTTGTGATTTTTCAACATCATAACTATTATCTTCAGAATAATATTGTTATTATTATAAATGTCCAGAAATCTGTCTATGTTGATTTGCTGATTAAGGGAACAGTGTTGATAGGGGGCTTTTGTGAAAAGTAATTTTTAGGAAATGTGATTTTTCAAGGATGATCTTTAGTTATCTTTATTTTATGAATAGAATAGAGCATGAATGATAAATGAATAGAGATTACAAAGAACAGTTATAGTTTTATTGCATTCTTAATCCTTACTGAATAAAACAATGTGTTTACATTCACTCTTTTGCTAACTAGCCAGTGTCTAGTAGTTTTCCAAAGTTACTAGCCACTCTGTATTTTCACTAGCCACAACTTTAATATGCTTAGATTTCACTTTGCTAAGATGCTTAGATTTCACTTTTCACACATGCTAAGATATTTAATTGCATATAATATATAATAATTATAATAATATAAGTACTTAATTGTAAGAATTTTTACTTGATTTAGGTCATTTAAAATCCTTCTGACCACCCCATGTGTAATATGCATAGTATACCGTCTGGTTTAAAGTAGTTAACATTTGAAGTAGATCAAACCCTTTCATCAAAGTTGATGTAAAACAAAGGCACCAGTTTTTGTCTTAGGACAACTTTGATAAACTTTTTTGATCCACTTCAAATGTTGACTAATACCAAAGTCTCTTTAAGACAAGTCACTTAGCGGCCATCTTTGAAACATCTTTTAGGCAGGATGCTCGGGCAATTTCTGCACATTTTTCACATCAATTTCTCCAAAACTGTTTGCCAAGCTTAAGAT
Source organism: Danio aesculapii (assembly GCF_903798145.1). Classification (NCBI taxonomy): domain Eukaryota; kingdom Metazoa; phylum Chordata; class Actinopteri; order Cypriniformes; family Danionidae; genus Danio; species Danio aesculapii. Next base: position 41,941,697 of record NC_079457.1, read on the forward strand.
TACATTGCATATTTGGATCCACCAATAAAATGAAACAACAACTGTCTCTTAAGTTTAATTTCTAAACGTCCGAATCAAACAAAATCTGCATATTTTCAGGTTGCTCGAGCTAAAGTGCATGCACACTCGAAAGGAATAAGATGACGACACTAACCTCATTTATGGCCGTTCTACACATTATCATGCTCTGGATAATGATCGTCTGATCGCGCTGGTCTTCTCTAGTAATTCACAACTTAGTCTTGATGGCGAATCTCCTCCAGAAATGACAGCGACTCTTTGTTTACAAGTTTGTGGGCGTTTAAATAGTCGCTGTCATGTGATGAGCGTTGACAGGACGGACTGTACCTGACGTCCGTTTCATATAGATTACAAAACCAAAAAGCTTTTGTTTCAAGTGTTGTTGGCTCATTTTAAAGCACAGATTTCAAGCTTGATTTGGATATATTTCTTATGTCTGTGAAGCGAGTATTCACTGAGATTCCAGTGTGTTTGTTGACCACAAAAACTGTTGTAAAAGCCAGACCTGGAGAAATGTCAGTCTATTGCGATCGATGATTGGCTCCTGTACTAGTAGGCGGGGCTTCATTCACCATATTGACTGTTACTCTTTTCCCCATTCAAAACTATTCGAGTGACACATCTTGTGTATTCTATAGTATTTGCTATTATACACTACAGGCCATACCATATAAATAGACAATAAAAGCCCAAAATTATTGTGTTTTTTTTTTTGTCTTTAAGTTTTATGTTTGTTTGTTTGTTTGTTTGTTTGTTTTCTTTCTCACTTTTGTCCAGGTGTGAAAAACGCAGATGAGGCAGAGTTGAGGCAAGTGGCATCTGAACCTCTGGAGCTGAATGTGTATAAGGTGAATGATTTTCCTCTGCTCAGTAAACTGGTGGGAAAACTAGCACGCATCCTCTGTGGCAAGATTGAAGACCGTATTAAAGCCAAGAGTAGGTCAATCACATATTTGTTTTTATCAAATTGACAAATCCGTACTGTACACTCACATTAAAATTAAACGCTGTGTCTTTTGTGAGAAGGAATGGAGCATCCGACTCAGGAGCCAGTTCTGTCATTTCCCAGCCCAACTGATCTGCAGTATGTAGGACTGGGCTCGAGAGAGGTGCGTCTGCGCTGGACCGTCCCCAGCAGAAATCCCCAGCAATACAGAGTGGTTTACCACACCGCTGAAGGACAGAGTCTCAATGAGGTGAGACAAGGGTCTAGCATTACCATGGACATTATTTGGTGTTATTTCTCTCACTTTGTATTCAATCATGAGCTTTTAAATACTGCATTTTTACATTTAAATACTAGTATGTGCTGCATTAGCTTGTCGATATTATGTGCTCGCTTTTGGATGCAGCAAAAATATTTATTTTAATTTTATCACATTGCTTAGCATAATAGCCTTGCTAAAGTATTTATTTACAATTTGTATTTAAATGTTGTTATGAGAGTTTTGTTTTAAAACTGTTGTTTAAAACAAAAAGAATGAGGATTTTCATTGTTTTAAGCAGTTTTAATCACTTCTGTTTTTGGCCTAAAAGCTGTTTCAGAGCCCGAAAAGCAGTTTCCTGTAGCGCAGAATGACAAGTTTTTTCAAACTCCCTCAGGTCACTTGATTTTCACTTGAAGCTAAATTAAAAGTTTGGAATAAAGGAATATAAAATGTTGGGGGAAAATACCAACACAGGCTCATTCTGAAAAGGTAGCCCTATATACATTTCTAGAGATCATGAATTATGTATAAAGAAGTACGTATGGCTGCATTTCGTCTTTAAAACAAAAGCTATGGGTCGTTCCTCTTCTCGCTTACCAGCTGGCTGCTTACCTCCGTATGGGTGGCTTTTCCGCTATTACCAGTTTGTCCGGTAGCTCGACATGTATATTAGCAGACTTGAGACACATAGTGTAATTGACCGCAACAAAGGGGTTCGAGTCCGATGTAGAACGGTTCCAGAAAGCAGGTAAAACGAAACCAAAAGCTAAAAAATAAAGTAAAACAAGTAAATAACAGGGTGAGAATGTGGTAAAATCTGAAAACGTGGCTTTTCTTTTTCTGGGTTGCTTTTAAAACACTGCAGTTGGGTTTAGAGAAGTGGGTGGGCGCTGGTCAGTCGGTGCTTTTGAAAACACTATTGACTGGGTTTAGGAGGAGGGTGGGGGGGATCGGTCGATTGGTAAGTCAGAAAGTTGACAGTGGCCTCTGGTGAATTTACACGAACAGCAGGCACAAATGGCACTCGCGAGAGAAATTTAAGGTCTGAAAAAGAGTACACAGCAGCTTTTGGTGAACTCGCGAAAACAAAAACTCCAAAAAAACGTAGCTCCTGGGACATATTTTGCACTTTCCAGAAATGGAGCGAAAATAGGGGTACACAATCAGAATGAGCCTGGGATGAAAAATACTTTTGTAAAGTATTACAGTACAAATGTATTATACAACCCATCATAAAAAAACACACATGTTTTATAAATGTTGAAACTTGTTTGAAATGAAAAACTGTAGCCTGTTGTCATTCATTTTACAAATTAACTGCCCAGCACATTCAACTTCTTTCAGAAATCTGAATATGGCCATCTGAATAATAAGAAAATAATACATAATAATAATAATAATAGTAATAATAGTAATAAGAATCATTGTAGCTGCCCTTTGGCATCCGTGAACGAGACAGAAAGTTTCTGACGGGTGCTGCTTTCTTTATTTTGCTCAAGACGAGAGCCATTAAACTTTTGCTGCGTAGCACCGTGAAACAACAAAAATCAATGAATACAACTCGAATACAGAAAAATATGACTATGTACAGAGAAATAAATGTAAACTAAACGATAAAGTATATAAAGACAGTTTGAATCCACTAATAAAAAGGCAGAGCTCACGATTAACATACAGTATACATACAAACGAACTCATATGGCTTAAATAATCAACTTCACAAACCACGCTCCGCTTTACCAAAGGTTCTAGGATTTAAATTGAGCAGGATTAGGCCTCCTTTCTTCATAAATCGCTACCCAACTCCATGAACTGCACAGAAACAGGTATCCTCTTTGCTCTGCTAGTCTGACTAACCTAATTGTTTGACTACGGAAAACATGTGACATGCTCTGAAGCTTTGAACAAATTTAAAGTGATATGATCATTTAGTGGTCACTTACAATCATGTTATTCAAATACAAATTACAAATTTTCAGCCTCTTTTGTTAAAAAAAATTTTTTTCTTGGTCGTTTTGTGTTTTAGGTATGTCCAAGGTTAAAAATTTCTCCATTTAACATCATTATATAATGAAAGCTGCCCATTTCGATCACTTCTCAGGTAGATTGCATGCTTTCTTGTGCAGCTGGTTGTTGGAATTATTGTTTGCATTTGCCAAACTGATTGCTGATGTCAAAAACTCAAACAGTTACAGTGAATAGTGCGAGTGTTGCTTGTTGCCACAATCAATATGTTGTCATTTGTCATTGCGTTGGCAATAAGAGTGCATTTATGAATCATAGTAAAGTTTTGGTTATATGTGAACTTCAGAATCTAGCTGATTTCTTTTGTTAATTTACAGTTTTGTGAGTGTTGTGAATTTGAACATCTTCCCCTTATCACATATTGTTTTTCATCCAATATGAAGTGAAATATGCATAAGTTGGTGTCTGTCAGCCATCGGTACATGCTTGAGGCTGTTATCCTGTAAAAGTGTGAAAACCTATAATTACTCAAATGGCTGTGTTTATTTGTCCTACTTTTGAGCACTGCGAGTTGAGGAAACTTTGGCTTGTGGCGCCATCTATGGGACATTTACTGCGCTGCATTCAATATTGGCATTCAAAAAACCTACTTTGTGTAAATATAGGGTATGCATGTTGGTTGATTTCAGCTGGTGGTGAATGGAACAGAGTCCACAACTCTGCTGACAGGACTGTCCTCACAGACACAGTACCATCTGTCCATCTTCCCCGTCTATGAGAATAAAGTGGGCTCCGCTCTCAGAGGCACCTTCACCACATGTGAGTTTCAGCTTATATATAAAATGGATTCAGTTATTTCTAAAGTGCTGTTACACGGAGCCAAGTTTTTTCAATACATTTTAAACATAAAAGTCAACTAAAAACTAACTGCTGATAACTATGCCTACACAGAATCTGCGCGCACAGAAATTTGCAGATTTCTGCAGATTTTTAGCCCATTATTGAGTCTATGTATTTACTTGTGTTAATGTGTGTAAATTTTATATTTATTCAGTTTTTAAAATGAATTACTAATATTATTGTGATATAATAATAGTAATATTAAAAGGTCCATAAGATTTATTTACAATACAGTTTGTAAATTATTTTCTGTCTTTTACTAGACATATTTTATGAGAGACTTGCTTTGTTTACCAAATAAGTGGATCTAATTGGATTTGCATTGCAAACACTAAATAAAAATTAAAAGGTAATATTTTTTATTTCTTATATTAAGTTTTTAGTTATGATACTCCCAAAATCATTCTGCATAAATCAGAAGATTTTTTACAAAATTCTGCGTGGAAATAGCAAAAAATGTCTGCAGATTCTGTCAAGCCCTACTAATAACTAATTTCTTTTGTCTTTGACATGATAACGGTGCATAAAAATGTACTTGGATACTAGTAGCTTAAAGTGTCATTTAAAGTCTTAACCTTAGGCAAGTCATTGGACAACAGTGGTTTATTCTGTAGCCAATCAAAAAATAATAATAATCTTAAAGGGGCTAAGAATATAGACTTTTATTTGATACATTTTAACAGTATTTTTATTCAAAGCAAACTTAAAAATATAAGATTTTCTCCTGAAATAAAATAAATGTATAATAGTGAAAAATACTGTGAAAAATAAATTTCTTTTTTTATCCTTGCTTATTTGGGGATTATTTGAAAAAGAATTGCAATTGCAAAGGAGGGCTAATGATTTTGTTTTCATCTCTCTCTTGTTACGACCTTGGTCAAGGACGTAATATAAAAACCACTGGACAAATATAATCACTTTTAAGAACCCTTGGAGTGGGGTCTGTTTATTTTATTATTTTTTTTCTTCTTTTTTAAACACCCAAAATGTGAAGAAAAATAATAAACAAAAAATATATCCCCTGTCTAAACACCCAAATAAATGCATACAACTAACAAAATAACAGAAATAAAAAACAAAACTACTCCTGTTTCGCTAACGATATATAAAAACGAGAAAATATTTACAGAAAAGTGTCAAAATCTTACTGTTTCTCACCATGTATATGCAAAGTACAGTATTTACAATAACAACAAACAAACCAAAAACAAAATAACAGGGGGGGGGGGGGGGGGTGAAACACGAATGGATAAACAACTAACAAAAGTAAAAATTTATACTCACAAAAAGCGGGAATACACAATCAAAAAAAAAAAAACCTGCGCAACTATATTTTTCTACTACATCAAATGCCGAACAACAAAGACACACTCACACACCTGCGAACGCAACACTCTATATACAGTATATAAACAGTACAGTTAAAGTCAGAATTATTAGCCCACCTTTGAATGTTTTTTTTTTCTTTTTTAAATATTTCCCAAATGATGTTTAACAAAGCAAGGAAATTCTCACAGTATGTCTGATAATATATATATTTTTCATTTTAAAGTCTTATTTGTTTTATTTCGGCTAGAATAAAAGCAGTTTTATATCTTTTAAAAATCATTTTAAGGTCAAACTTATTAGCCCCTTTAAGCTATATTTTGTTTTGATAGTCTACAGAACAAACCATCATTAAACAATAACTTGCCTAATTACCCTAACCTGCCTAGTTAACCTAATTAACCTAGTGAAGCCTTTAAATGTCACTTTAGATATTTTTCAAGATACTTCTATACAGCTTAGTCAAATATTATCTACTGTCATCATGGCAAAGATAAAATAAATCAGTTATTAGAAATGAGTTATTAAAACTATTATGTTTAGAAATGAGTTGAAGAAAATCTTCTCTCCATTAAATAGAAATTAGGGAAAAAAAATAAACAAGGGGGCTAATAATTCTGACTTCAACTGTAGTTAAAAAGCCCAAGATCACACTGATCTGCAATGTAAAACTTGAAAATCGAAAATTCTACTGCTTGCTTGTAAGCCTGGCACTTATAAAACATTTTTAATTTGACATTACATTTGTTCTTCTGTTAAATGCATACAAAATCATGCTGGTCAAGTGCAGCTGACATTTAAGCGTAAAGGGGCAAAGTAATTTTGAAACTATGCAATAATAAACCCTCTCCTCTTTTAGTACCGTTGGCAATCCCTGAGGCTCTGGAGGTCACAGCCTCCTCTGCCAGCAGTCTGCGGGTGCGCTGGCAGCCGGCTGCAGGAGCTACACAGTACATGGCCTTATATTCAGCACTCAATGATGGAGAGCCTGATGATGCCAAAGAGGTGAGTGTAGGATTGTGTGTCGTGTCACCATGTGGCTCTTGTTTAGTTCTAATGGTTTTGTGGTTTTCTTTTTTGTGCCAGGTGAAGTTTGGACCTGCTCAGACAGATGTTGAATTGGTGGATTTGATCCCATCCACAGATTATTCAGTCACACTTTATGCACTGTATGATGAGGACCCCAGTGACCCAATCACAGCCATCGGCACCACATGTAAATATTGATTTGTTATACACATATACAGAAGGATACATCTCTCGACACTCTTAGAAAAAAGGTATGAAAGCATGGTGGTTCCTTTTGAAAGGATCATCTTTGCACCCTCTTTACACTGGTGGCTTGATTTTTTTCATCAAGCTATTCATTTAATGGTATATTTGTAACTGTGGAACACAAATAAATAAATATACATGAAAATAATCTTTCCATTGATAATAATAAGTAAATAAGTAATGCTATATTAACACAACTTATTTTTTTTTTCTTTTTGTGACCTAATCTAAAGTGAGGACTATATTTGCTTTGTAAATCCCTTATAAATGACAATTAAAGCCTCAGTTATTTTCTAAACAGGAAGAAAGGAAATGAAAAACAGAGTGATTCAAAACAAAAATATATGTATATATTTATATAATGTAATGTATATAAATATAATGTATATATTTCATGATATACTAATTAAACTATCGATTGAAAAATTAATCTTTCCGATCTTATCTAAAATAAAATTACTAGACAGTTTGAACATCGCTGAGTGACATGTTTTTTCATGTTCTTATGTTGTTAAATTATTATGTTGTTGTTGTTTTATCAAATTTCATGCAGTATTTTGACACTCCTGTCATTTCAGCAATGTTTAAACTGTACAATGTTTTTTTTTTTTCAGATAAGATTGCAAAGATTTATTTTTCAGTTGATATTGAGCCGTTTTTTTGTCATTTATAAGGGATTTATAAAGCCTGAACAGTCCTCACTTTAGATTGGGTCAAAAAGCATGAAGTATAAGCATATAAAATGTGTAAATATATACATGTTAATCTGAATATTCATTCATTTATTCATTTTCTTGTCGGCTTAGTCCCTTTATTAATTCGGGGTCGCCACAACGGAATGAACCGACAACTTATCCAGCACATTTTTACGCAGCGGATGCCCCTCCAATTGCAACCCATCTCTGGGAAACATCCACACACACTCATTCACACTCATACACTATGGACAATTTTGCCTACTCAATTCACCTGATCCACATGTCTTTGGACTGTGGGGAAACCGGAGCACCCGGAGGAAACCCACACGAACGCAGGGAGAACATGCAAACTCCACACAGTAACGCCAACTGACCCAGCCGAGGCGCGAAATAGTGACCTTCCTGCTGTGAGGCGACAGCACTACCTACTGCGCCACTGCGTCGTCGTTAATCTGAATAGTTTATTAAGAATTTACTTGCTCATTCTTAATTATTTTATTTAAAATTGTGTTTAAAAAAATCTACTCTTTGTTCAACAGCACTTGTTTTTTGCATATATTTTTGCATATATGTGTTTTTTAACTTTTAAATTTCACTGAAGGGCTAATAATATTGTCTTCAACTTTATAACATGTTATAACATGATTGACATGAGGGTGAGTAAATAGAACCTAGCAGAATTTTTATTTTTGACTTGAACTTACCCTTTGATAATGTTACAACAGAAATCGAGAAACAGAAATCGAGAAATAATGAAACAGAATCGAGAAAACAAACTCGCATAACCTACATTTTCTTAACTAATCACCATAATATGCAGTAAACCAGAAATGAATACAGCTGCTTCACCTGTTTATTTAAAAAAGCCCATTTTCTACATCAACTCTTTCATTTTTAGAGATAAAGATCAACTTGAATGGAAAATGTAAATAATTTTTTCTGTACTTCTGAACCCATCTGACAGAAAAAGAATACTGAATCATTTTGAACCAGTTTATTTAAATGAAACAGCTGAACTGAAGAGAATTCAGATCTTTTACTAATGTCTTTTGCTCATTCCCTCTGCTATTTCTCCATATTTTTTTTTTCAGTCCCACTGCCCTCTCCGCTCAGTTTGCAGTTTCCCATGGTCAGTCACAGCACTCTAAAGGTCACTTGGGTCCCTGGAGCTGTCGATGTTCCCGCCCACCGGATCATTTACAGCACCAATCATGGCAGTGATGTCAAACAGGTGAACAGAAGTCTCTTCTTACAGTTGAAGATAATTATTAGCCCTCCTGTGAAATTTTAATAATTGTTAACTTTTTTCAAATTTCAAGTTTTGATGTTTAACACAGAACACATATTACTATATATTTCTTTGTTTATATTACTGTATATACATTGTTTCTTTTAGTTTAACTTAAATAAATGTATATATATATATATATAGTACAGTGATCCCTCGTTATTCGCGGGGGTTACGTTCTAAAAATAACCGAAGTAGTCAGCTTTATTTTTTACAATTATTATAGATGTTTTAAAGCTGCAAAACCCCTCACTACACCCTTTATACACTTTTCTCAGACAGGCATTAACATTTTCACACTATTCTCTCTTGTTTAAACACTCTCAAAGTTCAAACCTTCGCAGAAAAATAAGTCCAGTATTATAGAATGAAACCAAAAATCAAAACTGTTTGATCTTCATTTATTTATTCCGTAACGGTGCCCTACAGCCGTATAACTTCTATTTTTCTTTAGCATGTCCAGAAGTTCAGCATTTTGTGTGATGGTTAGCATCTTCCTCTGCCTTTTGGGTGTTACCGCAGGTGCCTTTGGCAGTGCAGAACGACATCGTCGACATTCTGGGGAGAAAACTTGCAACATACATTACAGCACTTCAGAGTCTCATTGCTAGCAATTGAAGTTTTATGTACATTTGGCAAGCTGAACGCATTCTGTACTGTACAGGAGACACGGCACGGAGGAGATTGATTGACAGTGCACTACAGCCAATCAGGATGCAGAACACAATGTAAATTACAGAAAAAAAATCTGTGAAACTGTGAAGCTGCGTAAAGTGGATCGCGTTATAGCGAAGGACCACTGTATTTACATTTTTTTAAAAAGGCCAATATCATTAACATCTTTAACAAAATTATTATTATTATGATTGTTTCTTGACAGAACAAACCACTGTTGACTTGCCTAATTAACCTAATTAACTTAGTCAAGCCTTTAAATTGCGCTTTAAGCTGAATACTAGTATCTTGTAAATTATTATGTGCTGTTATCATGGCAATGATGAAAGAAATGAGTTATTATAAATGAGTTATTAAAATTATTACATTTAAAAATGTAAAGAAATGAAATATTTATCTTAATAATCTAAAAATGTTGTCTTTAACTGTATGTGTTTGTTCTACCCAAACATCGTCGTGCTATAAATCTCACTCTTTATCTGTTTTTCTCAGGTGGAGGTCAGAGGTGTGAATACAGTGTTGCTACAGAATCTGTCGTCCCTTTCCAGGTATCTTGTGTCAGTCCATTCACTCTACGAGAAAGGCATGTCCACCCCTGTCACGGCTAATGTTACTACCTGTAAGTCTGTGATGCATATAAATCTGTGCTCCAGTTTGAAAGACTGTTGCTCACGTGTGTGTTTGATCTTTCAGTGCGGGTTCCTGCTCCTTCAGATCTGAGGGTCACTAACTTCACCGGCAGTGAAATAACAGTGCGATGGGAAGCCGCAGCGGATGACGTGGTCTCTTATCTCATCAAATGGATCTCGCTCAATGGAGGAGACCTCAGCCAGGTTAGCTCCAACTCAAGTACTTCCTGCGTGCAGTCAAGACTGATTGAAATTCAGTGGAGATCAAATCATAATTTTTCCTGTCCTCTTGTTCAATTTGTCTTTTATGAACGATCAAAGATTGGGGGACTTGAAGTGTCCCTCAAGATTCTCTTATTATGAAAAGGAAAGCGTCTCTCTTTGGATTAAATCTGGACAACATCCTTTTAGAGGTTTTAATTCACTTTAGAACAGCTCATCTTCTTCAAAAGCTAACCTGGTGTCACACTAAAGTTTGAGCATGTGAAATTTGGTCAGATGGTGCAATGAAAATGGGCTGGATAATTAGCTTTTTAATTGAAATTTCTGGCACGTTTTGATCTTCTTTTAGTCTCATGCATTCATGTCATGCGAATTCACAGGTCAGAGTTTACAAACCTTGAACTTCCACATTCGGATGTGTTTGAATGGAAGTCTATGGGGCAAAAAGTGCAGTGTGACCAGAATATACAGTATTTTACCAGTTTGTCAGATAATTCTGAAAATCACCACCAGATGCCAGATTAACACCAATAAAAGGGAGGAAACCTAAAGTGAACCAGTGTTCTTTTTTCAGATATGTCAATGAAATATGCTTAAACTCGTTTTGTACTTCATTTAAAATGACTTAAAATAGTACTTAGCGGTGACCTTGAAATTTAGAAAGTGTTCTCTGATTTGAATCTTCACTGTTCCTTTGACGCTATATTGACATGTGGCAATGTTTCCACCTGGTTTTAACATGCATTCATATCGTCCTTGTGACCAGTATTTGAATTTCATCTAGACCCTTTTTAGTCATTAAAAAACTAGAAATGTAGTGCAGTGCAAGCGCAATAATGAATAACTAAACCCATATTACATGGCTTACAAGTTGCCTCACAGCAAGAAGGTTGCTGGTTCAAGTCCCGGCTGCGCCAGCTGGTATTTCTGTGTGGAGTTTGCATGTTCTCCCCGTGTTTGCGTGGGTTTCCTCCGGGTGTTCCGGTTTCCCCCACAGTCCAAAGCCATGCGGTATAGGTGAATTGAATAAACTAAATTGAGTGTGTGTGAATTTGAGAGTGTATGGGTGTTTCCTGTGTAAAACATATGCTGGAATAGTTGGCGGTTCATTGTGGTGTGGTGACCCCTGATAAATAAGGAACTAAGCTGAAGGAAAATGAATCAATGAATGAACGAGTGAGCAGAAAAGCGCATTAATAGGATGGCCATGGCAATGATTTCAGACATATCCCCTGTATTGTAGTAAAACACAACACACCCTGCATTGTAGTACAACACATCTTTTTCTCACAACATGTTTAATAATAATTGTGTTTCTGGTCAGTAGGCGTGGAGTATCAACCAAGCAAATTTAGCGTTTAAAAGACATCTAATAGACTTCCAAACATAGACATTTTGCCTAAAACAAGACTGAATCTGGGCTGTCAATAGTCCAATAAGTCATCAACCAAACAGATTAGACCGACTTCATGTGCAGTCTGTGTATTTGATGACTATAGTCTATTTTTGGACTATTGTTAGATGCCTATTACTTTTGAACTGACAGCCTTAGGTTTTAGGACAGTGGTAGGGAACCTATGGCTCTCGAGCTACATGTGGCTCTTCGACCAAAAAATACATGGCTCTCCAGCTGTCTCAATTCAATAATATTTTTCAGTTAAAAAAATTTGAACTATCACTAGAAATCAGTTTCCTATTGAAAATACAATTACAATTTTTACGTTTTGACCAATGCACGTGCGCGGTGCTGTGGATAAACTTTAATCGTGACACCAATAAAGGGCAAACGTGTGTGCGTGGTTCCCATATAAATATACGTTGTTTTGCCCTTTGTTTACTCAATAATAGTAAAATATTATTTTTGTTCTTCAAAACTAGTGAAAATTAATATAATAACTATAATAAATGTTCTTTAAAACTAGCCTAAATTACTGCTGCATACTTGAATTTGAATAATTTCAAGAAACTATGTAATTTTTTTATAATAGTAAAATGTTTGTTTATTTTAAATTGTGTTGCTTTTCAGAAAAAAAAAGAGTTTATTTTCCAGAATTTAAATAAATGTTCTTTCTTCATTCATGGACTTGCTCAACATGTGATGCTTCATATTTGTTTATTTTTGAGTTGTGCGTGAACATAAATAAAGGTTTTGTTTAAACCTGCTTAATTTAGTAGTTTAGTAGTCGTATTTTATTGGGGTGCATATATGCGTACAGTTGAAGTCAGAATTATTAGCCCCCCTTTGAATTTTTTTCCTTTTTAAAATATATCCCAAATGCTGTTTAACAGAGCAAGGAAATTTTCACAGTATGTCTGATAATATTGTTTCTTCTGGAGAAAGTCTTTTTGTTTTATTTCGGCTAGAATAAAAGCAGTTTTAAATTTTTTAACCACCATTTTAAGGTCAATATTATTAGCCCCTTTAAGCAATTTTTCTGATAGTCTACAGAACAAACCATCATTATACAATAACTTGCCTAATTACCCTAACCTGCCTAGTTAACCTAATTAACCTAGTTAAGCCTTTAAATGTCATTTAAGCTGTATCGAAGAGTCTTGAAAAATATCTAGTCAAATATTATTTACTGTCATCATGCAAAGATAAAATAAATGAGTTATTAGAAATGAGTTATTAAAACTATTATGTTTAGAAATGTGTTGAAAAAATCTGCTCTCCGTTAAACAGAAATTAGGGGAAAAATAAACAGGGGGGCTAATAATTCAGGGGGGCTAATAATTCTGACTTCAACTGTATACCCCAATGGCTCTTTTAAAAAATGCATTTGCCAAAAAAATCAGAAATGGCTCTTTGCTGAAAAAAGATTACCCACCCCTGTTTTAGGATGTCTATTAGATGCATTTTAGATTTTTAGAAGATAAATAAAAGATAAAATAAAAAAATACCAATCAACCACTCATTAAAATTAGACTTGTTGATTAAGTAGCTTAGATTCATCATTGCATTTACATACTGCTACTCTCTGATCCCACTTGTAATTAGCTTTAGATAAAAGCATCTGCTAAATGGCTAAAAGCAAATGTCTTTTAAACGCAAAATTGCTTGCTGGGTTGGGTCTCTTTTGTGAATGTTTGAAAACATCCAACCACATGAGTGTTTATACCTATCAAATGCATTTCCAACTACCTATAGAAATAGTTGAAATTAACAATTGAAAAGGATTGATCAAAACACATCATAATACAGGGTGTAAACATTGGCTGTGATTTTATATTATTACTTGGTAATATATTGCAGCTGACGGTAAATGGGGAAAGTGAGGGTGCAATCTTGGAAAAGGTTGAAGAAGACAAGGAATATCAGATTTCTCTCTCTGCATCATATGCTGACGGCGCTCAGAGTGAAGCTGTGGCAATCAGATACAGCACTTGTGAGTATACAGTATAATGCATACACACATGAAAACCTTGGACAACAAAAGATGTATCATTTTCTTGCCCCTTTTTTTTCTTTAGTATCTGGAGGTGGTCCAAGCAGTTTATCCATCTCAGAAGAGACTGCAGTCAGTATGCTGGTGACCTGGGTTCATCCCAATGCGCATGTGCAGCAGTACCGTGTGTCATATACTCCGCTCAATGGAGATGCAAGGGAAAACACGGTGAGTGCTTTTAGAAACGAGAACCCTATTATTTAGCACAGAAGAGTGGTTTTGCCTCCATTCATGTACTTTATAGATTGATTCCTTATTAAGGGAGCAGATGGTTTAGAGGCTCTCATAGTAAGCACTCGAGTATAAAGGCACACAAAACCACTCGGATGCCCCTAGTAACTGCGGTGCAATAGCCTGACAACCACTCACAAAAGAGCTGGAGATTGGATGGGTGCAGGCAGACATCAATATTATTCGTTTCAATGTAGTAACCTTGTAGAACTGAAATAAAAATAAAAAAGTACCATTTTAATTAAAAGCGTTCATAACACAATGTTTTACAATCTATTACAAGTGGTCGAAAGATTGTCCTGAAAGGATTAAGCCTTGCTGTTGGGGAGGTTTTCATCCTCTCTGGGATGATTATGAGTTTAATTTGGCCATGAAACCTGGTTTTCCCTGTTGGGAAGAGGTAAATTTTTCATTTAAACTATTTATCATCAGTTGTAGTGCAAAAAAGCTTAGTTTCTGCCTTCAGTATGTCAAAATAGGCAGCTCAGCTCTCAGAACATGGTAAACATATGTAACCAACTGGTCCTATTCTACCTATTCCGTTCAGAGCTGCGATCCAACTGGTGATTCTTTGTATGGGAGTCGGTTGCTCTAACAAGGCAGCTAAAGACCATGGCCTCTAGTGTTTGTCGCTAGAGCACCATTAGAGGTCAGAGGAGTGAGGTTTACCTGCATAGCATTTCACAAGCAGGCCTCCGTTACACTTGCCCCTCTAAACCTCACTCCCATCCCGGATGAGCCCCCATGTGTAACCCACCGGTCCTACTGCACCCAACCTGATTTGAGCGTTGATTGAACCGATTCTTTGCATGAGAGTCAGTTGCTCTAACAAGGAGGCTCAAGACTAGCTAGTTGGTCTCCGATACACATAGTAAGTGTATTTATGCATGCACACTATAATCTGCGGTTTTACTCCTCAAATCTCCATATAGAAGCCAGAAACTAAAGGGTAAATGCTGCCAACCAATGATCAACTGTAAAAATGACACATTTTACATCTTCCCAACAGGGAAAACCACCAACAATCAAGAATGCATGATTATATGTCATCATAGCTTTGCAATCAAAAAAATGTCATTACAATAGAAGTCAATGGGGCAAAAACAGCCATGAACATAACAAAAGGGTAGCAAATTAGAACAGAACAGTTAATGATGTTATAGGATAATATATTATGATATGCAACTGCATTAAAATGTTCAGATGTGACCATACATGCATTTAGAATTATCATTTATGAATCTTCTATTCATCAAGGAGTCCTTATTGTGTGCCAAAATGGCAAATGTCTTACAGTTACCACAAAAGCAGCACAACTGATGTTCAGCATTGATAATCGTGTATTCTTAAGCAGCAGAGCATCATTTTATAATGATTTCTGAAGAATCATGTGAGGCTGATGACTGGAGTAAAGATGATCAAAAATTCAGCTTTGCCATCAAAGGAATACGTTTAATTTTTAAATGATATTTAAATAGAACATGGTTAGTTTGAATTGTAATATTATTTTACATAATGTAAATATATAGTGAGTATAAGAAACCTCTTTCAAAAACTAAAATGTGACTGACATTGATAATAGTGTGAACGCATTCATTCATTCATTCATTCATTTTTTTTTGGCTTAGTCCTTTTATAAATAAAGTGTCGCCACAGTGGAATGAACCGCCAACTTATCCAGCATATGTTTTACGCAGCAGATGCCCTTTCAGCCACAACCCAACACTGGGAAGTGTGAACACATATTATATATTATAAATATGTTAATATAATAAATGACCTTACCTAAATATTCAAAATGAACTTAAAATACTGACAAGCTAAACTAAAAACTAGAAAAACTCTGGTAAAACCTAAAGTCATACAGTAATAAGAACTTGAACAATAATGATAATTGAATTAAAAAAAAATGGAAATAAACTAGATTCAAAACTATTTAACCCAGGCAATTTTGCTCACTCACTCATTCACTATCCTTCGACTTAATTCCTGAATTATCAGTGGAATGAACCAGCAATTACTCTGCCATATGTTTTATGCAGCGGACGCCTCTCAGCCGCACAGGGAATCGTATCTATTGCTTAATTTATTTAGTTGTGTTATGTTGTAAATGTGCTGGGATGTTTAGTTGTGCTATGATGTTGTCGTGTTTGTTTTTTTATAGGTGTCATTGGCAGGCAGTGAGAGGCGCGTCCTGCTGCAGAATCTGCTGCCTGACACTCGCTACAGTGTGCTGGTGACTGCTGAATACCGCAGCAGAGAGGGCGGCAGCGCCTCTGCACAGGGCAAGACCAGTGAGTCACACACACACACACGCACACATATTAATACATTATCTGTAGAATGATAGTGTGTTCTGCGAATAGTTCACCGCCAAAACATTAATTCTGTCATAAACGATTTGCCCTCCACTTGTTTTAAATATGTTTGAGTTTCTTTCCTCTGTTGAACTTTTTTAAATTTTTCAAGAATGTTGGAAACTGGTAGCCATTGACTTCCATAGTATTTTTTCCTACTATGGATGTCAATAGCTACTGGTTTTCAACATTCTTAAAAATATCTTGTTTTGTAAAACAGAAAAAACTTAAGCCCTCCCCTTGTTGAGTTTCTTTACTTTGTTGAACACATATTTTTAAGAATGTTGGAAACTAGTAGCCATTGACATCCATGGTTTTTTCAATGGCTACCGATTGTCAACATTCTTAAAAATATCTTCTTTTTCGTACAACATAAAAGGTAACTCATTAATGTTAGAAACCACTTGAGTGCAAGTAAACAGTGAGTTACGTTTTAGTTGTGTCCAAAACTGCTTTATATCCACTTTATAGTGAACTATAACTTTTTACCACACAATTCACTCTGATTGGTTGAAATGCTTGATTTTGCAAAATCCAATTAGAGGGAGCATAAGAAGAAGAAACGTGCCTTTGCTGCACATTTCAAGTAAAGTCACCTTTATTTCTATAGTGCTTTATGAGCTGTATAATGTGTCAAACCCTTTTTACAAGGATGAAGAGTAGAATAAAAAAAGTCAGACAACAAACGTTCCTATTTGTGGGACATATAAAATTAAATTCATATTTTTAACCAGGAATACCTCAGAAATTACTTGAGGGCATTAGAAACCAAGCAAAAATAATAAATGATGTACTTTCTTAGGTTATTGTTGATAGCTTTTTTAGTAGTGTGCAGTATGTTATTTTAAATAATATTAATAATAGTGCATCCGGTAAGTATTCAAGGCGCTAGACTTTTTCCACATTTTTTTATGTTTCAACCATTTTAAAATTGATTACATTTATTTATTTCCTCGAAATTCTACACACAATACTTCAAAATGACACTGTGAAAAAAGTTTTTTTTTTAATTGTTGCAAATTTATTAAAAATAAAAAACCTGAAAAATCACATTAACACAAGTATTCACAGCCTTTGCTCAATATTTTGTTGATGCACCTTTGGCAGCAATTACAGCCTCAAGTCTTTTTGAATATGATGCCACAAGCTTGGCACGCCTGTCTTTGGGAACTTTTGCCCATTCCTCTTTGCAGTGCCTCTCAAGCTCTATCAGGTTGGATGGGAAACGACGGCGTACAGCCATTTTCAGATCTCTCCAGAGATGTTCAATAGGATTTAGGTCTGGGCTCTGGCTGGGCCACTCAAGGACATTCACCGAGTTGTTGAGAAGCCACTCTATTGATATTTTGGCGGTGTCCTTTGGGTCATTATCCTGCTGGAAGATGAACCGTCACCCCAGTCTGAGTTCAAGAGCACTCTGAAGCAGGTTTTCATTCAGGATGTCTCTGTACATTGATGCATTAATCTTTCCCTCTATCCTGACTAGTCTTCCAGTTCCTGCTGCTGAAAAAAAATCCCCACATCATGGTCTGATGATGAGCGGTGTCTGGTTTTCTCCAAACGTAACACCTGGCATTCACTCCAAAAAGTTCAATTTTAGTCTCATCAGACCAGAGAATTTTGTTTCTTATAGTCTGAGAGTCCTTCAGATGCCTTTTGGTAAATTCCAGGCAGTGAGTGGTTTCCATCTGGCCACTCTACCATACAGGCCTGATTGGTGGATTACTGCACAAATGGTTGTCCCTCTGTAAGGTTCTCCTCTCTCCACAAAAGAACACTGGAGCTCAGACAGAGTGACCATCGGGTTATTGATCACCTGACTAAGGCCCTTTTCCCCCGATCACTCAGCTTAGATTGACCGGCCAGCTCTAGGCAGTGATGAGTCTTGGTGGTTCCAAAAATCTTCCACTTATGGATGATGGAGGCTACTGTGCTCATTGGAACTCTCAGAGCAGCAGAAATGTTTCTGTAACCTTTCCCAGCCTTGTGCCTCGGGATAATCCTGTTTCGGAGGTCTACAGACAATTAATTTGTCTCCATGCTGGGTTTGTACTTTGACATGCACTGTCAACCCTGGGAACTCGAATTAAGCTGCTGAAACATCTCAGGAATGATTAGTGGAAACAGAATGTACCTGAGCTCAATTTAGAGCTACACGTCAAAGGCTGTGAATAATTATGTACGTGATTTTTTTCAGGTTTTTAATTTTTAATATATTTGCAACAATTTCCAAAAATCTTTTTTCACATTGTCATTTTGCGATATTGTGGGTAGAATTTTGTGGAAAAAATTAATTAAATCCATTTTGGAATAAGGCTGTAACATAAACAAATGTGGAAAATGTGAAACGCCATGAATACTTATGTTAGTTAACTAATGAAACCTTGTTGTAAAGTGAGATGTATTTTATATACTATGTTGTATTTAATTTGACAAACAAATAAAAATAAACATTTATATCCAAATATAATACAATTTAATTACATGTATAATTAGCAAGTTTTATTTGTTATAAAATAACATAAACAAATGTGACAAATTAACAGAGATTTTAAATTCATAAATCAAAAAAAAAAGGAAATATTACAGGATGGTAGGTGTGTAATGTTCATGATGAAATTGTCCGTAACAGTCTCCTCGCTGCCTCGCACTATTTATCACTTTCCGATTTCTTTCACTCGTTTTAGTTCCCTCTTTCCTGATACAGTCCACTATACTGTCATATACTGTACAAGTGATTGAGTGAGTGCTTTTGGACACGGTTTGTGTTTGTCTCTCTGCACCTCAGCCAGTCTGCGGGTGAGCAGTGTGAGTGTGGTTCGTTCAGACCACTCCAGCATATGTGTGTCCTGGAGGCCCGTTCCAGCGGTCAGCGGATATCGCATAGTCATCCAGGCCCTCAGAGGTGGCAGCTCACAAATCAACAATCATAACACTTTTTATTTATTGTTCATAGTGTACAACCAGATTATAAACTTCTGTATGTTTGTGTTTCAGAAAAGCAGACTAAAGAGGAGATGGTGGATGCTTCCAGCAGCAGTCACTGTTTGTCTGAGCTGCAGCCTGAAACCGTGTACCGCATCAGTGTTCATTCACGTCTGGGAGCCGTAGAGGGCGCTGCTGTCACCATTCTTCACCCCACAGGTCAGATATACAGCACTGATGTATAGAAATGACTGATATGATGATTTGGTAATTAGTAACACCATGCAATTCTCTATTAAAGCTACTGCTCCAGTGAGAGTTCAAGTTCCTCCTGGACTGCATCCCATTCAGAGAGAAGGTAAGAGTTGCAGCAGTATAAAACTGAACAAGTATTTTAACGACGATTTTAAATAGAAACATCTAGGGTGTGAACTACGGGGGAGCTTGGCTTAGGCTCCCTGAAAACATGATTTGTGAAATTTTGGGGGGGTCTCAAAAAATATTGACTGTGTTATTTTGACGTGCGGGTTCAGTATTGTGTAATGTGATCATGGATTATTATTAAGTGTAAAAATATAATTAATTTATGCATGATGGCGATTTACACCACTTAAAAAAAATGATTACTACACATGCTATTCTTGTCAGGAGCATTAAGGTGTGGGGGCTGTTGAGTCCAGTCATGTCAAAGACTGACAGCCAGTTATCATGGATGATTATAACATAACAACAACAAACACAATTGTTCCCCTCACACTTGTTTAATTTGTAATAATAATAATATATATATTATTATAATATATATAATATATAAGGATATATAATAATAAGGATATTATTATAATATATAATAATAATATATAATATATATATATATATATATATATATATATATATATATATATATATATATATATATATATATATATATATATATATATATATTACACACCGAAATAAATCTCTTTTTTTCCTAATCGGTTTAGAAATAATATTTTGCTTTTAAATAGTAATGGTCATGTGCTTACCTATTTAGAGTTTCTAGAAAAATTTTCCCTTTATATACCTGTTAAAGAGTATATGATGATAATTAAATGTATTCTCTCAGAGCTTAAGAAATTATTAGGAAATGATATAGTTCAAAATACAAATTTAGATTTTAGTCTTAAATTGGAAGGTATAAATTTAAAGGGCACCTATGGTGAAAAATCTACTTTTCAAGCTGTTTGGACAGACATATGTGTAGGTATAGTGTATAGACCGTCATATTGGGGTGGTATAAACACACCCTATCCTTTTTTTTTTCAATTTAACAACATAAAAACGGTGGACCAATTGGAGCGGTTTTGAGACCGACCACAACTTAATGTAGCAGTGTGGGACCCCCCCGCCCACCGAATTCATTGACAGCTGCGTATTAATCTCTGTAGTAAAGCGTATAATCATATAAACAAGACAGGATGATGTAAAGCAACCATGAAGGTGTGGTCAGTTTGCTGTGATCATCAATCATCATCAAATGTGATCAAGAGTGAGTTTTACAAGTTTAAACGTTTTTAAAACAGTGCACGTGTGTAATGAATTACAGCGATTTACTTTAGATTTACGTCATCACCACAACCGCATGTCAGAACAATTATAAAAGCAGACGATTCAATCCCGGTTTGTGGACGTTAAATCAGGTTTATTTTGTACATTAACATAACAGATATCCATACAGCAGTGGATATTAACCTGTATCCTGTCACATTTCTGTGTGTGTGTGTGTGTGTGTGTGCGTGCGTGCGTGCGTGTGTGAACTTTGAAACGACATTGTGTGGGACTTATCGTTGCAACTCCACGACAAATGCATCAAATACTCATTGGCAAAGTTCTTACTGTAGTATTTCTCACAAACTTTACGTGAGATCTTCTTCCTTCATGTCTGTCTGTTGTTTGACGCAGCCAAGGGAGGAGATTAAGGCACACTGACAGGCACGTGGAAACGGTGGGCGTGAAGGACTAGCCTTAAAGGCGCAGCATGCAAAAACCGCTACCTGCTGCTTAGAGCTATACAATAGAAACTTATGAAAGGTGTAATAAATAATCTAATGGGTGTTTTGAGCTGAAACTTTACAAACACATTCTGGAGACACAAAAGACTTATATTAAATCTGGAAAAAGAGGTAACCTAGGTGCCCTTTAAAAGAAAAAATAATTTAATAATAATTATTTTAGAATGATTTGCCGGATTGTCAGTGTTCCCTGAGCCATTGGTTTTTGGTGATCACAATTTCAAGATGTCAACTGGAATGAGACTTTTAAGATTTCCAGATGTTTTTGTAAAACAAATAAAATTATAGAGGTATCATTTAAAATTGTTCATAGTATTTATCCTGTAAAACAGGTAATTGCAAAATGTTGTAAAGATGTTAATTTAAAATGTGCTTTCTGTAATGATAAAGAAGAGAGTATTGTTCATTTATTTTATGATTGTATTTATACACCATTGTTTTGGTGTGATATTTTCTTTTTTGTTAAGCAGAGTAGGAATATTGCATTGGAATACAAAGAAAAAGATGTTTTATTTTTTATGAGAATACAGTCGGCTTCAAAATTTGGTGTATTGTTAATTTGCTCATTATATATGGAAAAAAAATGTATTCATAGGTGTAAATAGGCAGTAAAAAAATTATTTTACTCACTTTAAAATAGAAATAGGTCATTGCCTATGTACGATAAAAGAAACAAAAAATAGAAAATACTTTCAATGGTGTTTCTTTCATTTTCCAGTTCGCGATTATGTTTTAGCGGAGTGAAAAGTGAGATCCCATGACATTCCATAGGCCTATGTAAAATAAAAGCAGTATTTGCTGTCTTTAATGCCATTCTTGGGCTTATAGAGCGAATAGAAAAATAATAGGCTACATGACAAGGTTATTTATTTTAAGTTAAGTGAAACATATTTGTGCTTGTTGATTTTATATAAGTGAATGTATTCCTCTCTCAGAAGCACTGCAGGGAAAATTAGACAATGATGTTCTGTAGGCTGCTGTTGTTTGTGTATATTAAAGTAAATCCCTCAAAAGATATTTTCAAGGGTCAAAAAAAGTTATTGATGGAATAACAAGCACTGCAGCGAGAAAATAACCCAAAACTATCGTGGTGTTTTGTTCATTTAGCCTACATTGTAATATTAGTTACAATTATATAAATATTTGTTGTATATTTATAGTTTTTTGTTTATACATGGCTGTTTAAGGACAGGGATCCTGTGTGTTTTAAAGCCTACATCATTGTTGCAAGGAACTCTGAAGATCACCCAACCCCCGCCTCCCCCCTGGTTATTTTTAGTGGATCAGTATCTTTTTCTTTGTCTAACAATTGAAGCTTGATTTTCTTAAGTTTTCTTCTTTTCTTTAAGTGTGAATAGGACTTTTAGTTTTACCAAAAAAGCAGCTTTCTTTAAACTTAACATGCTGCCTTTGTTTTTTTTATTTTCAGTGTGTCCTGAGATGACAGTCAGAAATTATGTGCTTAAAGGTATGATCATATTTACTGTACATCTTATTTATATATAGTTAAAACTGAAGTGAGTTTTGTCAAGTATTGCCACGACTTCCCCATGTTCATGCAGTTTCTGGGAGTGAAATCCATATCCTTGGTGCTCCTAGATCCAGGGTCTATTGTACGTTCTAACTAAGTTTTTTTTTCCAGACAGGCCTGTATTTAAAGCCTGCATAATTTCCAAATTTACAATATTTATTTTGATAGCACACATTGTTAGTCTTTAGGTGAACAATTAATCTGTGCAATCAAGTTAATCCACTGAAATCCACAGTTTGTTTTGGTCATCTTTTATGAAAATCTACCTATACTACCTATATATAAATATACAGTTAAAGTCAGAATTATTAGCCCTCCTTTGAATTTTTTTTTTCTTTTTTAAATATTTCCCAAATGATGTTTAACAGATCAAGGAAATTTTTACAGTGTGTCTGATAATATTTTATCTTCTGGAGAAAGTCTTATTTGTTTTATTTCGGCTAGAATAAAAGCAGTTTTTAATTTTTTAAAAACCATTTTAAGGTCAAAATTATTAGCCCCTTTAAGCTAATTTTTTGATAGTCTACAGTACAAACATTGTTATACAATAACTTGCCTAATTACCCTAACCTGCCTAGTTAACCTGATTAACCTAGTTAAGCCTTTAAATGTGACTTTAAGCTGTATAGAAGTGTCTTGAAAATTATCTAGTCAAATATTATTTACTGTATTAAATCAGGTATTAGAAATAAGTTATTAAAACTATTATGTTTAGAAATGTGTTGAAGAAAATCTCTCTGTTAAACAGAAATTGGGGAAAAAAATAAACGGGCTAATTATTCAGGGGGCTAATAATTCTGACATTAACTGTATGTATAGATATATATATATATATATGTGTGTGTATGTAATTTTATCAAACTATGCACTTTCATTAGAAATATTTTTAAAAGATCTTTATTATACTTGTGCCAAACACACAAACTGTACAAAATGTTAAAGTGCTTGTGTGTGCCTCTTTGTTTAGGCTTCAACATGATGGAAGCATTCGGTCTTACTCAGAGAGCTCACTCTACTATTGAAGGAGTAGCAGCTGAACCTTTCATCTTCAGCACTTTACCCAGCTACACTCTTTACAGAGACGTACAGCTCACCCAGAGCACAGGGTAAGAAACACAAGCACACATTATCAAACATCCCAGTTTATACATCCATTGGTCACTGTTCAAACCCTGCGCATCTGTCTCAGCTTCATCCACCCGGCCGGCTTTTCTCCAGAGCACACCATCAGTATGGTCTTCAGGCTCCTGCAGGATTCACCCAGAGAACCCTTCGCCCTCTGGCAGCTCACCGACAATGACTTCCAGCCCAAAATGGGGGTTGTGCTGGACCGTGAGTGCCTGGATATTTCCTAAACAATCAGGAATGGTTCCAGATCAGTAGAATTCACATCATATGTGTGCATCTGCAGTAGTTAAAGTGTTAAACATCAAGTTAGGATCATGGTTAGGACCAACAATTACAATTAGAAATTGTTGAGCGTGTGTTTTAATTGAAATTTCTGGATTAATTACAAAGTTTAACAATAAAAAGGAGTGAAAGTTTGCATGTGTTTTAAACGGGAATAGTTCACCCCAAATGAAAATGTACTTACTATTTACTCACTCTCAAGTGGTTTCAAAACTTAGAGTTTCTTTCTTCTGTTAAACAAAAAAGACAATGTTTAGTTCAAAAGCTGCAACCATTGAGTTCATCGTAGGAAAAAACAAATATCACATGTTGATATGATATGCATAATGCAGATATTATAACAATCTTTCGATGAACAACACACACCTTGTGCTCTCGCACTGCACAGCTGTAATGTAATGTAAAACTAGCTGAAAACGGAGCGGCGGAAGTCTACCGCCGGTTTCATATCAAAATGAAAGGAGACTGAGGTGATCATTTAGTAGTGTACAGTTAATGAGCTAATCGCAAAACATTTAGGAGGCTGAAGAGAAATATAGGAGGGCTAAAGCGACGCCCATGCTGTTTTATCATTTTACCTGAGCGTTTCAGCGAGACATCATCACTCAGTTGACTTTTCGTAGTCTTCGAAAAACTCACGAAACTTTCTCACAGCTGCTGCGCTCGTCAGGGGACGGAGAATGGCGCGATTTATACAAAATGCACCAATTGTAACAAATTAAGATGCGAGTTAAAAAAACATCTGGTGTACAGTTAAAGGGGACGCAAATACATGTAAATTAGGGAAGTCTAATCTGCAAAACAAGTGAGTATACCGAGGGTATACGCAATTATTGATCCTCAGAAGTCGTAATACCCAAACAGCTCGTGGGAAAAAGTAGGCATACGGAGTATACGTGCGTATAGCCCCGACTACACCACTGCTGTGGAGGTCAGTGGTTAAAGCTTAAAATATCATCTTTTGTGTTCAATAGAAGAATCTCAAAGAGGTGAAGTGTGAGAGAATGATGTTGGAATTGTTTGGGTGAACTGTCCTTTTAAGACCAATTATTGTGTAAATATACCAAGTGAGTTTAAAACATTCAGGTACAAGAAATAATAATGTTTGCAATAGGGCTGTGAAATTAATCAAAAAATAATTTTGATTTCAATTTTGGCATCCAACACTATGAAGAAACAGTAATCAAGATAAAATGATTATTGCATCATATACTGTACATTCGTTCCTCCGCTAAGCACAGTTTTACATGGATATCAGTGTATTAGGAAGTGTATTCGATTTATTAATTTTTCCAATAGCATGAAAGAGCCTCAGAGATGTGATCTTTTATCTTAATGGTCAAATTAAATACACATAAATGGTCAAATACATGCAAACATTTGTCCAAATTTGGCATTTAGTGATTATTCATATAAACCCTTGTCTGTTGTGTGTAGATTTGAGAATGAAAATGCATGTGTCACAGTAAATTGGACCCATGCAGTATTTAAAGTGACATGTGGCTGTATTCCTGCTGCCAACTGTGTTTATCATTACTAATCAAACAACAAAAGACTAGGACAGTGATTTGTTCTTGCTTTAATTGCTTGATTAATAATGATGCTGTGGACTTTTGAGATTTAATAAGAAACAATGCTCACAGTGAATACTTAATGTTACGCTCCGACCAGTCAAGGGTTGGCAGGAACAATAACAAAAGTATAAATTAAAGTTTTAAATATTAAATTTAGGGTTTTTCCCGTCTCCTGTCCCAGCTCACAATAATCACAGCCAGTTTATCAAGCAATAACAATGTTTTTTTTTTTTTTTTTAAAGATCTCGGAAGGGAATCCAGGCCAAAGTAATAAACAAAAAGACAACTAATATGCTGGGAAATAATCCTAACTTGCCTGCTAAAATAAAGAACCCCAAATAAAATTACAACAAAACTTTCCTTTCTGCCACAAACCAGAAGAAAACAGGATTTCAAAGTAAATGGCGATTCCCAACCTACAGCTTTAATTATCCAAAAATAATATATAGTTTTAATATAAATGAAAACAAAGCACACAGGCTCAAATGAAATATGGCGAAAAAGAAATAACGATTTGTCAGCTAACACTAATGCAACAAATAATCTGGGGCATAGGAGACGCATGGAACAACAACAACAGCAGCAGCATCGGCTGCAGCAACAACAACGGAGCTTTGCGCCCTGCACCAAGCAGAAGATCCATACTTTGTTCCTCTCCTCCACTTATATACGCTCCCGCTCACAACACAGCTGGACCCAATCAAGCGCAGTGCTTGAGAGGGAGAGAGAGAGACCTGTGCATGCTCCACAGCACACAACACAACATCAGCTATTCCATCCAAATGCATAAACAAAATACAAATCTATATATACAGTTGAAGTCATAATTATTAGCCCCCCCTTTGATTTAAATTTTTTTTTTTTAATATATATTTCCCAAATGATGTTTAACAGAGCAAAGAAATTTTCACAGTATGCCTGGTCATATTATTTCTTCTGGAGAAGATGTTATTTGTTTTATTTCAGCTAGAATAAAAGCAGTTTTTAATTTATTTACTTTTAACTTTTTTAACTTTAATTTTTTTTTTTTTTTAAGGTCATTTTAAGGTAAAAATTATAGCCCCTCTAAGCTATATTTTTTTCCATAGTCTACAGAACCTAACCTGCCTAGTTAATCTAATTAACCTAGTGAAGCCTCTAAATGTCACTTTAAGCTGTATAGAAATGTCTTGAAAATTATCTAGTCAAATATTATTTACTGTCATCATGGCAAAGATAAAATAAATCAGTTATTAGAAATGAGTTATTAAAACTATTATGTTTAGAAATGTGTTAGAAATCTCTCCGTTAAACAGAAATTGTGTAAAAAAAATAAACAGAAGGGCTAATAATGCAGGGGGGCTAATAATGCTGACTTCAACTGTATATATGTATATGTTTATATATATATATACATGTTTATAAATATGAAATAAATAAACCAATAATTATGTTCTTGAACGTAACATTTAATTTAACTGAAATATAGTTGAATAAATGAAAAACATTTGTAGGCATATCTTTTTATTCTATAGTATTTGGCCTTTTTTTTACAATTATTTTCAATATTTTTGAAGATTTTTTTGTTTCTTTCTTTCTTTACTGTGTTTGGTTTTAGTTACCTATCCTGCTGTGATATTGAGAATTGTGAGTTTTCCATGGTCTCTAAAATGTATGATGGGTGTGATAGCAACCTTATTTTCAGAAAAATACATTTATTATAAATCTTGAAATGAATCAGTCCGAAAAGGTTTTGGCCATCCCACTCACAATTGCTTTAAATAATTGACATCACCCAAATATTGACCAAAATAATCATAATTTGAACTCCACAGTAAAACATCAAGCAAATTGTATTATTTATTATTTATTTACTTAATATTATTTATTAAGTAATTTATTATAAAATCACCAGTTATTCTTTTCAAACAGAGATATTAAAATCATCTGGTCAACTTGTTTTCATTTCAAAATATAAGTCTCAACAAAACAAAATACCTCATCAAGTTCATGCGATTTTCCTTCTCTGTTTTGTTATTTAGCCGAGAAGAAAGTTCTGCTGTATTTCAGTCTAGACTACAAAGGAGAGATCCAGGAACTGACTTTTGACCAGCCACAAGTCCACTCAATTTTCTATGGCAGCTTTCACAAGGTTTGTGAAAATAATAATAAAAAAATGAACTATTTCTGACACATTTCAAAGCATTTTATCTTTAAATAAACAAAATTGAAATCAGAACATACATCTACTTAAATAAATGTAATTATTGCACGAAAAGCTTCAGTTAAAAGTTTCATGATAGATCTGAGAAAGAAGAAAAGATGTTGGATGCAGCTGCCCTGATTCTTCTGTTCTCTTTGTCTGATTTGATTGGCAGATTCATTTATCGGTGAGTCAGGTGAGTGTGTCACTGTCTGTGGATTGCCAGCGGGTTGGAGAAAGACCCGCACGGCCCTTAGGAACCTTACCCACTGATGGCTTTGAGATGCTTGGCAAACTAGTGAAGACACGTGGACCTCACAGCGGATCTGCAGCCGTAAGTCTCACTTTATGACCAGAAATATACTGATTATAAAGTTCAAATACCAAAAAAATACAAAGAGTATATAAACTCTGCCCTTCAAAGGTGTTTTTTTATATATATATTTTTTGTCTACTATGCTTAATAAGACAAAAAGACTGAATTTACTGGATTTGATAATAAAGATTTAAATTTTGCAAACCATTATTCAAATTTAACAATATTTGGTTACACTTTAACAATTCATTTAACTACTGAGTAATATTAGGATGAGGGTTAGGGATATTTGCATGTAATTATGCATAACTAATTGTATTTAATTACTATAGTGAATACATGTGTCACCTAATATTAAAAAAATGTATTCCTGTGATGGCAAAATTTTGATCCCCAGTCTTTAATGTCACGTCATCCTTCAGAAATCATTATAATATGCTGATTTGCTGCTCAAGAAAGAAACATTTCTTATTTCTATGCTTACTTTTTTCATTTTTTTATTTCTATGATAAATACAGTTTAAAATATCCACAGTATCATTTTTGTAACATTCAAAACGTCCTTTAAACTTATGTCTTTGCTAAATAAAAGTTCATTTTGTATTCCTATTATATTGTATTCATCTCCAGTTTCAGCTGCAGTCCTTTGAGATTGTGTGCAACACTACTTGGGCGTCAGAAGACAGCTGCTGTGATCTGCCCTCACAGGTACGCCATATGTTGTGCTGACATCTCAGTATGAATGACTTCATATAGTACATGATGCTGTAAAGCTGCTGCTGCTGAATGTCGAGTGTCACTCTCTGTTCTCTAGAGAGACGAGGAGAGCTGTCCGGCCACTGCTTATGCCTGCACCTGCACCACAGATGTCCCAGGAGCACCTGGAGACACTGGGCCATCTGTGAGGCTACAACTCTGCTTTTTAAAACTAACATTAACATTGTAGAAAGCTTGTATTGGTATAATTAGTGCTGTAATAATTATTAGTGTAATGATATGCTTGTTCAGGGGAAACCTGGTGTTCGTGGTGAGAAGGGGGAGAAGGGAGAAGTGGGACAAAAGGTAAGGCACAGAAATAAATTAGAATAAAATAGACATTCTATAATAAATAAAACAATTCTCAAGTAGATTAAACAATATATAAAGGTTTAAGTGAAACTGAATTCAAATAATGTGCAGATAAGCTGTTTTTATAGTGTAGTGTGTTTAATGTGCTGCATCGGTAAAACATTCTGCTATACATATCAGACAAAATTGCATTCAGCAAAAAAGTTACTTTCAATTTTTCTCCAAATATTCAAAATAGAACAGGCAAAAAAATTATTGTACAGATACAATCCGAATATTTATTTGGATGCTGCTCTTCACTAGATTTTCCATACATCTTCCTCATGTGCAGAGATGTGTTTGATGCAGAACTCACATTGACCACCACAGACTGTACTAGTGAGCATTTAAATCCAGCAGTGTCACTTTTTATATTTATGTTTGTTTGTGTGCATTTTACATTGATAATGGTAGGCTGCAATATCAAGCAACGATAAATAACCATGTATGTGCAAGAGGCTCTGTCACAATCTTCACCAAATACTTCATCAGTTTGGTCAAACAGACTGAGGGCCTACTCGCACTATGCTATCCAAACCGTGCCCAGGCCCGTTTCCCAGATTGTTTGAGAAGTGTGAGTGCTCTGAATCGGGCTCAGGCACAGTTCACTTGGCCAGCCCTGGCCTGGTTGGAAGAGGTGTGCCAGAGCCCAGTTCACTTGGGCTTTGGCACGGTACGCTTGTGTGTGAGTGCAAAACGCGCCAAAGCCTGAAACTGAAAGCGAGACGTGACTTTTAAGGGACTGTTTCATATAGATTTATTAATCATTCTTACTGTTCAATGAACGCAAACGGTCGTTGTTTGTTAAAGACGCAAACCTCTCACTGCACGAAAGCTCTGCACCTTCAGCAAACCTCCTAATACCTGCAGTACGGGGACTTTATGATTGTTTATGAGCATCAAAAGTTGCTGATCTGTTCGGCTAAATATTTCACTTCGTGTCACTGCATATCAAATGACTTAAACGACAATATAAATAAAGAAATCTCCACTGTGCTGAGCGAGAGCGCTTCTGACCAGCGCATCATCGATGACGTAAGCGTGCACAGGCCTGAATGTAATGTGAGTGCGGGCCGTCTGGGGAGACGGGAGGGGGGACAAGAGTGCTTTGGCCCGGTTCAAGGCAACTGTACATAGTGTGAGTACGCCCTGAGTAAACAATAGCTTAAGGCTTGAGTGCAAGGTGATATTAAATAGACTTGCGGCCACCTTTTAGATTGGAACTATTGTTTTGTGTGTAATTATATTCAGAAATAAAAGTATGAGAGCTGTCACTTGTGCAGTACTTTTTCAAGAGGTACACATTTTTTTTACCTAAAAGGTCTAAATTGGTATCTTAAAGGTACATACACTCACTGGCCACTTTGTTAGGTACACCTCACTTATACCGGGGTTGGACCCCTTTTGTTTCAGAACTGCCTTAATCCTTTGTGGCATAGATTAGACAAGGTACTGAAAATATTCCTCAGAGATTTTGGTCCATATTGACATGATAACATCACGCAGTTGCTGCAGATTTGTCAGCTGCTCATCCATGATGCGATCATCCTGTTCCACCACATCCCAAAGGTGCTCTATTGGATTGAGGTCTGGTGACTGTGGAGGCCATTTGAGTACAGTGAACTTATTGTCATGTTCAAGAAAGTAGTCTGAGATGATTTGTGCTTTATGACATGGCACGTTATCCTGCTGGAAGTAGGTGTGTACACTGTGGTCATAAAGGGATGGACAAATTCAGAAACAATACTCAGGTAGGCTGTGGCGTTCACACAATGCTCAATTGGTACTAATGGGCCCAGAGTGTGCCAAGAAAATATCCCCCACATCATCATACCGCCATAACCAGCCAGAACCATTGAAACAAGGCAGGATGAATCCATGCTTTCATGTTGTTGACACCAAATTCTGACCCTACCATCCGAATGTCGCAGCAGAAATCGAGATTCATCAGACCAGGCAACGTTTTACCAATCTTCTATTGTCCAATTTTGGTGAGCCTGTGTGAATTGTAGCCTCAGTTTCCTGTTCTTAGCTGACAGGAGTGGCACCCAATGTGGTCTTCTGCTGCTGTAGCGCATCTGCCTCAAGGTTGGACATGTTGTGCATTCAGAGATGCTCTTCTGTATACCTCGGTTGTAACAAGGTATGAGTTACTGTTACCTTTCTATCAGCTCGAACCAGTCTGGCCCTTCTCCTCTGACCTCTGGCATCAACAAGGCATTTGTGCCCACAGAACTGCCGCTTACTGGATATTTTCTGTTTTTCCGACCATTTTTTGTAAACCCTAGAGATGTTGTGCATGAAAATCCCAGTAGATCAGCAGTTTCTGAAATACTTAGACCAGCCCATCTGGCACCAACAACCTTGCCACGTTCAAAGTCACTTAAATCGACTTTCTTTCCCTGACAGTTCTCATACCATTTTTTCTGAGAGTGTACAAAAATTTCTGGTACGAATATATGTACCGTTATACCCATAGAGAATACAACTCCCTGCCATTTTAAAGTGCCTGTTTTGATTGGTAGTATCTGTCTTGTTTATGTGTTTCTGTCCATTCTCTGCATCTATCTAGGGTGAGGTAGGCCCTCCAGGTAAATCAGGCCCTGAGGGTGGCTTTGGCGCACTTGGACCTGCTGGTCCTCGAGGAATCGCTGTAATGGGCAAAGTGGTACATTTACACTTGATCTA
The DNA here is from genome assembly GCF_903798145.1 of Danio aesculapii. Lineage (NCBI taxonomy): Eukaryota > Metazoa > Chordata > Actinopteri > Cypriniformes > Danionidae > Danio > Danio aesculapii. The sequence continues at coordinate 41,973,727 of NC_079457.1, forward strand.
TAGAGACAGTCTAATGTATATAAACATTTAAGACATACTCAGACCCTCTCTCTTTTCTTTATAAGGGTCCACCAGGAGCAAGAGGAGAAAAAGGAGATATTGGAAGGCCTGGAAGTCAGGTAAGAATTGGGTAATGGTTGTAGCTGGTCATATTAGGAGTGTTTCTACATCAAGTCTAATTTTAGGTACATCTTTGTGTTCTAAGGGTTTACCAGGGCCTCCTGGTCAAAAAGGTGGAGAGGGCAATCCTGGTCCAAAGGCAAGTCTCATGTGGCTTGAAGCTGTCATGGTGTTGGAAATGTTCAGTCTGTCATCAATTTTTCTGTCTGTAAATGTAGGGCACTAGAGGAGTGGAGGGTAATATTGGCCCCCCAGGCATTACAGGACCAAGAGTAAGAGTATTTTTGTTTTCATATGATAACTGATGTGCATTTTGATTGCATTTTTATAAACATCTGTGTCTACATTTTGTAGGGGTTACAGGGTATGCCTGGTCATCCAGGACCAGTGGGAGATAGAGGGCCACTCGGTCCTGTAGGGCCCACTGTGAGTAAAACTCTGCTCGATTGCTCTTTGGCCACGTACAAAGTATACAGTTTTAGTAGTTATAACCAAAGTCCCTTTAAGGCAAGTCATTTCACTCGGCGGCCATCTTTGAAACACCTCTCAGGCAAAATGCTCGGGCATTCTGTCTGAATGGGAAAACATCAAATTCCCCAAAACTGTTTAACAAGCTTACCATTGAAGTTTATAATAGGAATCACCAATAAAATTAAACAACTGAGTCTTTAGTTTCATTTCTAAACATCCAAATCACACAAAATCTGCAGAAACTCACGGCTGGTCCAAGCCCCTCCCCCAGAGTTCGTCAGTCTATAGCGATCGATGATTGGCTCCTGTGCTAGTAGGCGGGGCTTTATTCACCATATTGACCGTTACACTTTTCCCCATTCAAAAAGATATAGGTGACATGTCTTGTGTATTCTAAAGTCTTTGTTATAACTGCATTAAGAGAAAAAAGACCATCCACCGGACGCCCCAAACAATTTTCCCCATCCTTAAAATAGCAAAAGTGGATTTGGACATGCCCTAAGTGCACTTCAGACTATGCGCTTAGATCATTGAAATAGAGCCAACTGGCTTTTATATTCATGCAATTTTGCTACATCCACATGTTATGAAGTCATTTGCTTGTATTTTTTGGCTTGACACATTAAATTAGACAAAAATATTGACACACACACTGTCAAACTAGCAACCGCTTAAAATTGATCCATTAGTACACACTATTTAGGAGTGAAAATGTTGTTGCTGGAGATTTTATACTAAAACGTCAACATAAAGTTCTGTGTTGTCATGTCCAATCATCATCCACGTTAGCATCTTTACAGATAAGAGATACTTTATTTTAGTGTAGTTTCTTAATTTTAAGATTTAATACTACTGTTAATTCAAACTAGCTTGTTGTAGGTTGCAAGATTTTTGCTCGTTCGTTTTTTTCTAGCAACATCTGGTAATACTGATTAAAATATACCCCATTTATTGTGAATCCAGAAGAAAGGGCCAGCCCTGATAAATATTTACATGTGTCATTAGATTTAGCTGGTCATTTAGGTCGGGTTTTATAGACATTGCCCTGAATTTTGTGAAAGTAGTTGTGCATTTTTATTTGATGTAATTTAAAACACATGGATAGAAATTGGTAACTGTTAAGCAAATGTTTGTGTAAATCCTACGTTAATTTTCCCTTTCACAGGGTCTTCCTGGAAGTAAAGGTGAACGAGGAGAGAAGGTGTGTTACAAAATTACCTGTTTGAGGAATACAAACCATAAGAGAGATCATTTTGTTTTGTGATTTAATCATTCTTCTGTTTATTAGGGTGAGCCACAGTCTCTTGCAATGATCTACCAGCTTGTTTCACAGGCCTGTGAAAAGCTTGTCCACAGTATGTACTACATTGCTTACATCCATTTTTTTTAAGTAAATGCAGAATTTAAAAGCATCTTTAAATGTAAATCTTGGCCTGAGTAACAGCACTTCAATTATGACTTGATAAATTGCGCTCTAGATGAAGTGCTGAAGTTGGATGCTTTTCTGAACGAGATGAATCGAAAGCCAGTGCCCATTCAGGAGCCCGTAGCCCCTCCAGGAGAGCCTGGCATAACAGGGGGAAGAGGGGCACCCGGACCCCGGGGCCCTCAGGGTCGACTGGGAAGCAGAGGGATGTCTGGCAAACCCGGGTACCCTGGAGAGCAAGGTAAGCCTTGATACTTTCTTTTTTTTTTTTTTTGGAGATGCAGGCAAATCTTTAGATCTGATGCTTTTTTAAAAACTAATATTATGTAAGTAATTCTGGGATTAACATCTAGGACGCAGAGGCATGGCTGGTGAGAAAGGCTCTCCCGGAGCAAATGCAGTGGGACCACAGGGAATGAAGGGTTTTGGAGGTAAACATTTTTGTCACACAACTGTCGTTGTAAATTATTATTTATTTTTTTTATCATTTCAACATATATGGTTTTCTGTAACTAATGTGAATTTTTTCTTAATCTACATTTTATCTAATTTTGCGACAAATTTCTAAACATTTTTTAAACAAAACCCCCTTGTATTGCGATTATATTGTTTATAAAAAGGTTAGTACAATTTTTATTTTTAAGTTTTAAGTCTCCTCTTTTCACCAAGTCTATGTTTATTGGAAAATTTATGAATTAATTATATTTGAATAACATGCGTTTCTTTGACTTCTTCTGTCTCTTATTTGGAATAAAAATATTTCATTGTTTTCTTTTTGATTAATATACAGTAGTACATATTAAAATTTTTGATTACCATAATACATCCATCCTGAGTTAACATATATATATATATATATATATATATATATATATATATATATATATATATATACATATATATATATATATATATATATATATATATATATATATATATAATTAAATTCATGTTCAATCTTAATTATATTTCTTTTACATACAATGAGTGCAAGTGTCTAAATATACCGACACAGATATACCTTCTGGTCAACAGCTGGTTAATGATAGTTCTGTAATCAATGAAAGGTGTTTGCTTGGTTTAGAGAATGGCACTATTCATTGGCCTTGCTCTAGAGTATCTTGACCAGGCATGTGCTGTGGATAAGGTTTTTCATGACATGTTTTCCTGTCTATAAAAAATATCCACTCAGTTATTACTAAATGAGACCCAATGGATTTCTAATATTTTCTAAGTACTCACTAACTGTGCTTCTATTTATTTCTACTTCACCAGGTCCTCCGGGCGAAGCTAAAATAGGGGAACCAGGTCCCAAAGGTGAGGATGGTAAAGCAGGACCTACAGGAATTCCTGGAGCTGCAGGTCAGCAGGGAGAAATAGGACCCTCGGGTGTTTGTGACAGCAGTGGATGTTATCAAGGGCCTCCTGCAGGTAAAAAAAACTGTCCCAACATTGTTAAAGGTCCAGTGAAGTGCTTTGAAATGTGCATTTTCTTTCAAAGTTTGACATAATCTCAACTAAAACACAGGGCGGGACATAGAGTAGCCCATTCCCCTTTTCAAAAACAGCCAATAGCTGTCCGTTTACATCACAGTTCAAGAAAAATCTCTTGAAGGGGGTGGGACAAATCAAATACTAGAGAGCATTTGATTGGTCAGAAGATTTAAATGAGAAACTGAAGTTTGAGGTGACGTCAAAAAATATCCATTGATTAATTTTGCAGACTTCTGTGATTATAATGTGACTTTTGTCACTGATTTGGAGCAGACTAGATTACTAGATTATGTATGTTAAGACTAATACCAACACCTAAAAAACTTTAAAACCATTCATGTTTGACCTGTGGGTATAATGACTTGATTTCATTTTGCAGAAGATCCATACCTCGGGTACCGTCCTTGAGTTGAGAAGTTACTGTTAGACTTCAGCGCTGCCAGAATCATCTCTCTCTCCTCAGACTTTGTAGAAAGACACTGTGTGACAGAACGGATAAAGAGATGACGTTGACTTTAAACGAGCCTGTTGATGGACACTTCTGACTGTATTTCCTCCAAGTGGAGGCTGATTTCGGCTCAATACACCCCTTCTGAGATCAGCAAAGCACTGATCATCCTTGAACATGTCAGTGTTCTTCAGTGTTCAACCTGGACTGCTGCTACGAAACAACAGCAGATTCACAAACAGAACAGAACATTATCTGCAGGAGCCCAGAGGAACTTACAACACACACAAAGCTGTTTTTTTTTTTTTTTTTTGACAGAGACTGGTATTTTGGTGTCCAGAAAAGGAACCGGTGTGTTACTGAACAATACCAAAGATCCGCACTAAGAATGTTTCTGATATTTTACTTTGATGTGTTTTATTGTATTTAATGCACTGTATGTGTTTTATATGTACATTGTTGAAGGCTTGTTACTTTCATTATTTTCCATTCCAGTTTCTTAAACTCCTCCTTTTGGGTTTTTGCATCAAGTATTGTTTTAAAAACATGAAATAAGCAATATTGTGCAAAAGCAATACATAGTTTAATAAGAAATTCACTGTGATGTTATATTGTCTTTTTCCATATGCAGGAGTGCTGTCAACAGTATTTTATTGGATTATACTAAGTTGTGTTTTGTTTTTTAAGCTAATACCTGTTAATGTAAACCTGTATGAAATGAAAACTGACTCACGTGAGATCTGTGCTTCTATGACAAGGAAACGGCTCCAAATATCTGCAAAATATAATGAAACAATGGAAAAAAATTCAGTATTTATAATAAAACAGCTTTTTTCACAAGCAGAATTTCAGTGTGTAAGCAGCAGTGAAGTCATTCAGATTATATTTATATGAAACTTTCGATGACGCCTGTATATTTTTGTTGATTCATATGACTTGGACAAATACAAATAAATATTTAAATTTAAATAAAAAAAAACTAAACGAAATGGCAAAAAAAAAAAAGAATAAATCCATGAGTATAAAGGAATGTTTTTATAGGAATATCACTTAATCCTAAATTGTCAGAGGGTGCCACAAGGAAACAATATTGCCATTGACTTACCATTTTACACTGTGTTGTATTCACGAATGTGCCTTTCAATGGTTGATTACTTTCAAATGTTGTATTTTAATTCGCATCTTTGCAATATTTCCATGGTAGAAAACAAACAACTTTTAATCATTAGTCATCTCAAAGAGTCTACACATACTTTGCAAAAAAAATATGCTTTTAACCAACATTTTTAATTCTAATGGGTTGTGTTTTATGTGGACACTACTAAAAGTGTTCAATGATTTTCACTCAAAGGGATAGTTCACCCAAAAATGAAAACTCTGTCATTATTTACTCTCCCTCGTTCGTTTATCTGTTAAACACTAAATAAAGTATCTTGAAAAATGTTGCAAACCATTACCTGCTGACTTAAACAGTTATTTCACACTGTCGATTTTCTAGTTTGGAACCATTCAAGAACATGGTTTTAGCATGTTGCTCCTGAGCATGTTTCTAGTATAAACTACAAGGTTGTTAGCATGGTTCTAGCATGAATTAGCATGTTAATAGCATGATTTTGGTGTGAATTATGTTTCATATGTTTGTAACGTTAGTATGAATTAGCGTATTGTTATTATGATTAGTATGTTTGTTAGTATGTTTCTAGTATGGATTAGTATATTACTAGCATGAATTGGTATGTTGTTAGTATGTCCAATGTAAAGTCAATGGCAGTTTTTTTTATATGGAAGTATAAGGGACAGTTGCTAGGGTGCTGTAGTGGTTGCTAGGGTGTGTCTAGTAAGTTGACAGATCATCAGTGATTGGCAAATTGGTAGTCTGAGTTAAATGAGCACCAACTTAAGTCTGTATGACAGTCTGGCGGAAAGTTATGAGGTCACAAAGTTTGGTCCACTGTTAAACCAATGTTTTCCAAGTTTTCTGAAACCCGAGTCAGACCAGTTTGGAGTTAAATGGTTTAGGAGGAGATGCATATAGAAATTAATCTCAGAAGAAGACGGAAGAAGAATAGGTTTATGTAGTATAACAGTATGTTGGCTTTCCCAAGCCACCATAAATATTGTGCGATGTGCCCCGGAACCAAAGGATGGAGCCCTGATTTCCACGGACAAGCAGATCTGATGTAAACATCCGGTTTTCATCTGAGACGCCAACATGGCGAGCCGGAGAAGTAATGCGAAAAGTCCGGACAAACCTGATAAATATTCTGTGCTTCTGCCGACTTACAACGAGCGAGAAAACCTCCCGTTGATCGTCTGGTTGTTGGTGAAGTATTTCGGCGAAAGGTAATTGCGTAATTGCCTGAATTAACCAGCTGTCAGATTGTAGAAATCCTAATGATGAGCTGTCAGTGACGTCATGCAAGAAGAGGAACTGTTTTGATTAGTTTTAAAGGCTCATTTATTTTATTAACGCAGTGGCTACAACTATGAGATCATAGTCATCGATGATGGCAGTCCAGACGGAACACTGCAGATCGGCGAGCAGCTGCAGAAGATATACGGCGCGGATAAAATTGTGAGTTATGCTTTATTGTACACACCACATAATTGACACCTCGTCGGATAAGTAAAGGAATCAAATAAACCTGGTATTTTTATTCTTTTCAGCTCCTGAGGCCGAGAGCACAAAAGCTGGGATTAGGTAAATTGGCTCATATTGCTTAACACATACTTTAATTAAAACTTCTTAAAGGGATAGTAAACCCTCAGGCCATCCAAGTTGTATTAAAAACAGGAGTGAACAACACCGACATTTTGAGAGTGTCAAAAAACAATCAGCGAAAACAAGATCAAAATATCTGTCTTCTGACTAAATTTAAAAGTCTTCAGAAGTGTAACGACTGCAAGAAACTGAACTGAACATTATTAAGTTTTTAATGTTGCATGTATATGTTTTTTTACTCTCAAAGTGCATGTAGTATTATTTATTGTTTATGAATTATCAAGGACCAAAGTTTTATCTTAAAATGTATTTATTGTTCTGCTGAATATAAAAAGTCACCCACATCTTAAATTGTCTTAAGGGTGTGTAAAAAAATTAATAGTAACTGTTAATTCTTCAGCTAAAATGTCCGCGCTTTTTGTGACGTTTGTGACGTTTATGTCATTTTAGGAACAGCATACATCCACGGCATTAAACATGCAACTGGAAACTTCGTTATCATAATGGACGCAGATCTCTCACATCATGTAAGCATTCATCAATTAGTTACATACTGTGTGTTTTGTACCTTTTGAGTAAATTGTGGTATTTAGGGTTTCCATGGCCATAAAAAAGCTGGACATATTTGAAAAAGCCATTGAAATGAATGTCGCTGAATGTCTTCTAATGAACATGCCTTAAATATATTTAATGTATTTACTTGTGGCAAAAAGGGCTTCAATAGAATTAAAGGGATTCATAGTTATAACGATTTGTAATGAGTTCAAATTAAGAACCATTTGACATCTCATGGGAATTGTGTGTGCGTGTGTGTTTGCTTGTATCAAGTGAAACCTTTAGGAGCATTCATGTATAAGTGTTTTTTTTCTTCTCCCTCACAGCCAAAGTTTATTCCACAGTTCATTGAGTAAGTCATTTCCTTTCTATTAATCCATGCCTCTGCTGCTAAAGAACTGCTCTTTATTCTGTGTAATGTGGTTTTGCAGTAATAGCATTATTACAAGCCTATGAATAACCGCCACAAATTTGATGTTTGTTCAGAAAACAGAAAGAGGGTGGATATGACCTGGTGTCTGGCACAAGGTACAGAGGAGACGGTGGTGTATATGGATGGGATCTGCGGCGAAAACTCATCAGGTAGGGGACTGGCAACTTCAGTTGAATTAGCAACTGAAATGAGTAATAATAGGCACATGTATAAAATGTATTTTGTCATCTTTAGATCTATGTTATGGCTGCTTGGTTGTGTAAAAGAAGTTTATTTTGGTCCTAATTGTAATTTGTAAATTGTAAAATTTTATGTTTATTTTATTTATTTATTTTTTTTTGTAAAGTTTGCTATTATTACACCTATACATGTTAGAGATCATGAAATTTCACAGTTCACAAGGAGATATGGTGCATTAATAATTTTCTCAATTATTGTTTTTTATATTAATTGGAAGCCAAAATCAAAATTGAATTTCGATTAATTGGGTAACCCTAGTCAAGGGGTGCCCAATCCTGTTCCTGGAGATCTACCTTCCTGAAAAGTTCAGCTCCAACCCTGATCAAAATCAACTAAACAGACTAAAGCTGCGGTCACACTTGGCTTTTCCTCCCATAGACTTCCATTCATATGCACACGAATACGTCAGACCGGAAACGCGGGGTCATGCGTTAAGTTTCGCAGGTTGCTGCGGTGCAAAGTTCAAGCTTGGTGAACTCTGACCTGCGAAATCGCATCACTTGGCTGCATGAGACCAATCAAGGATCAAAACAGGACCCCTCTGGGCAGAAATATAAAACATGAAGCAATCGCTCGCTTTTTTAAATGTCTAATAAGCTTGTTTAATCCCGCCCCTTTTCTCAGCGCCGCACGACAGAATTTCGCACACACAAAGCCCAGTGTGACCGTAGCTTCAATAGGATCCGAAGAAGCACTTTGTAATTAAAGACAGGTGTGTTTGATCAAGAGTGCAGCAGAACTCTGCAGGAAGGTAGATCTCCAGGAACTGGATTGGGCACCCGTGCCCTAGTCTGTTTAAAGGTACATACAAGTACACCAAAGCCCACCTACTGACCTAATGTGATTGTTATAGGTTGCGTTGACAGAAAGCACAATAAAACAAGTTATTCATGCTTCTCTCCGCTGTGTCAAAACCATAGACTGTAAAAGATATGGGCATAGTATCCGTGACGCAAAAGAAGCTACAAGTAGGCGTGGCCAACTGTCGCCATTTTGTTCACGCGTCATCGCACCCACCGGGGGTTACCAAATAAGAAAAATTTTGGAAGAAATGCTTAATACTTTATTACCTGCGACTCGTTTGTGTTCTGACCACATGTGTTAGGTTGTGTACTATATCAATAAAGTGTTTAGTCTTTTAAAAACACTGTTGTAACACTTTGAGCCACTAAACATTGTTTTATGACATTTTTCTACAGCAGGAAAACACAAATTACTTCAAAACACTTTAAATATAGTCTGTGTTAGTAAATGCAAGGCTATTGATGAAATACAGGCATAACACTGTATGACAACGGTTCAGATGACTGTTCTATAGCCTACTACAGCTAATCTGTCAGATTCTGGAGTGAATTACAGGTCTAAAGGAAAATTCATTCATTCATTTTCTTTTCGGCTTAGTCCCTTTTTTAATCTGGGTTGGCCACATCCAGCATATGTTTTACAGCGCAGATGCCTTTCCAGCTGCAACCCATCTCTGGGAAACACCCATACACACTCATTCACACTCATACACTACGGACAATTTAGCCTACCCAATTCACCTTTACCGCATGTCTTTGGACTGTGGGGAAAACCGGAGCTAACGCGGGGAGAACATGCAAACTCCACGCAGAAACGCCAACTGACCCAGCCGAGGCTCGAACCAGTGACCTTCTTGCTGTGAAGCAATAGCACTACCTACTGCGCCACCGCGTCAACCTAAAGAAAAATATAAATAATCTTAAAGAAAACCAATACATTTTATTGAGATGGTAGTTAAGTATGTAATTTTACTTACCTGGGAAATGGAGGCCACGTGGTTTGTGAGCACAATTAAGTGCACACAGCATGCCCTATCATCTGATAATTGTGAGAAATAATTCCAAAAAGCAATTTACTGTAAAGCCACATAAAACCAAACAAAAACACAATGTATATGGCGAGTTCAGCGGCTAATCAGCCGGAATCAGCTGAGGTGAAGTGACTGCGATCAGCGAGACCTAGCTGTCACTTAAGTGGCCACGCCTTTAATTATGCAGAATTAATATAACTTAATATAAACGAATTCACCCCCTCACAGTTGTCATGAAGGGTAATATTAGCTATATGAACCAAAATCGTTCTTTGTACCAGGCTGTAAACACCTTTTATCTGCTGTAAAGTTGGCCATTTTAACAGTGGGCTCAATAGAAATTTGCTCTATTATGGAGCCAGGATTAGCGGAATTTCGATGAATCGCAGTTTCAGTTACTTCCGTATTTGCTTCACGAGGGAGAGTCACTTACAACACATGTGGTCACACAAGTAATGCATCTAAATACTTGTCAACATCAGTTGGAAAGGGTAATGTCTCTGTCAACCGACTACTTAGAATAAATAAGAACAGGGCTTAGATTATTTAATGGCACATATACTGTCACATTTTATGGCACTATATTACTTGGTAAAATAACTTTATTTTTGTTTTAGTCGAGGGGCAAACTTTGTCACACAAGTTCTGCTCAGACCAGGAGCGTCTGATCTTACTGGGAGTTTTAGGTGAGGCATGTTTATTAATGAATCATTATGTTTTATTGAAGCTTCTTCTAACAAATTGTATTGTCATTATCAATAACGTGTTCTTTGTTTTAGGCTCTATAAGAAAGAAGTTCTGGAAAAACTAGTAGAGCAGTGTGTGTCAAAAGGCTATGTGTTCCAGATGGAGATGATTGTCCGGGCCAGACAACTGGGCTATACAATTGGAGAGGTCAGACCGTCTGTCTTTCCACGTTTCATATGGATGCAGTTATTAACATTTAAAAAAAATGTTTAGTTCATATATTTGTCTGATACTTAGACTAAAGTGGCATTTTGCACTGGGTAGTTGCAGGAACTCTGCTATAGGAACTAGCTGCCTGGCCCTATTTCTCGAGAACTTATTTCCTCATTGGCCCCTTTCCTGGTTGCATTTGCACCGCCAGCAGGAAGTCTAAAGTGATGTAAGCCATGCTGACCATGACATCAAAATAACAAAGATATTTAATGTTAATGCAGATTATGTGAATACCTACTTACTCCCAGGGCCATGTATATTGAAGTTGATATTTAGCCGCACCATATTGGTGTTTCGTAACATCTAGTTTTTATGAGGTGAGTTGTTAGCCCAACACTTAACTCCCAACCTGGAGGACCAGGACATGCACTCAAACACTACAATTTAGCTTGCACAATTCACCTATAGCGCATGTCTTTGGACAGTGGGGGAAGCTGGAGCATGCGGAGGAAACCCACGCAAACATGGGGAGAACATGCAAACTCTACACTCAAATGCCAAGCTGGGGCTCGAACCAGTGACCTTCCTGCTGTGAGGCGACAGCGCTACCCACTGTGCCACCATGTCACCTAGATTATGTGAATGTGTATTCAAATTCTCTGCCAGGTTTTACATCACTGTAGCTGCTATTTTGATGGATAACACCCTTTTCTAAAGCAGAAGCTAATTTAGTCCCTCAAAATGGTGTTGCTTTAACTCAATCCATTCCCAGTTCCTGCCATGTAAACGCTCCAGAAAGCAGACAGTGGTTCTAGGAACTGTAAAAAAAAATTTCACTGGTGCAAAAGCCTCTTATTTTGTAAGCTGAATATTATGAGTTATACTAAACTCTATTGCATCTATTACACACACTTTAAGTGGTTAATTTGATAGATTTCTTAACGTTATATTGTCTGTTATGCAGGTTCCCATTTCGTTCGTGGACCGTGTTTACGGAGAGTCCAAATTAGGTGGAAATGAAATCGTCTCCTTCCTGAAAGGACTGCTCACTCTTTTTGCCACTACATGACCTTTGACCTTATTTGGTTGCATTTAGTGTTGTGATGTATGATCAGCGCTTACCATCACTGCAGTGGAGCTAGAAGCATTACTTGATTACCAAGTAATAAGGTTGTTATGCTTGGATTAACATGTTCCTTCCACTTAGTTTTGTTAATTACTAGGCAATATTTGGAAATGTACATTCAAATTTTCTGAATTGTAATAAAAAGGACCAAACTGAGAGCTAGTTCTTGAAGTACTAACACTTATTTCATATGAACTACATTTTTAGGCTATAAAAACGATCATTATGGTTCTATTAAGAAATGAACACATACCTACAAACCAGATTCATTCAATGACTGAAATGTTTTTCCTTCTCAAAATGCTTCTCGAACTGAATTTCTGTAAAAACTCTTTAAATAATCATTTGAGCGTTCACATATATTACTTTGTACCTTTACGAATGGTAATAGAGATATATGTCTTGAAAAAAAAAATATGTTCCGAAATCATTTTGGTTATGAAAGGTATTTTAACCATTTGATCTAAATACTTTGGATTCAAAAGGAATCAAATGTATGAGGCTGATTTATACACTCAAGTTCCCTCATCAGTCAATGACACAGGAAAACAATATGCCACATCCCATGATCCACTGCCATCAATCTCTAATCGGTCTACTCCATCACTGTAAGGATTGCCCCTTCACTCTGGGTTTAGAGTCTCCAAATGACACCCCAAACTAGTAGAACATAGATGGGGTGAGTGTGCTGCATCCACCACCAGGAGTGGAATAACTCCAGGGCTCAGAGGTGGGGGAATCACCACCATGGCTTCAGAGTCTGCAACCCCAGCACTTGGCATGCAGAAGTAGTCCCGGTGAGTTGCGCAGGAGCGCGGTACAGCGCCACCACCCGAACTCATGCTGCTCCAACGCTGGAGGTACTGAGGCACTGTATACATCCGACTCTCTGCGGGGGTAGATACCAGATGCAGAATTGACGCATACGCTTCTATCCAATCAACTTGCGGCCGATAGCGCCCCCTATGGCCTCAGAGCATGTAACTGCATCCAGGGGCTGTTTACACCAATTTCAGGAGCATTTAATAAATGATATGTGCGCGTACAGACACACTTGTGCACTTCAGGTAAGCTTATATGGGGTAAATATTAGACTGGTGGTCGTCGGAGTGCTCTTACCACACAATCCCGCACCCAGCGCATCTCGGTCGGCACAATGCTTTTTTATGCTAATCAAACACACATGTCACTTCCGCCCTTTTTCACACGCCATTTTGGATAGTATAGGTGCTGGACCGGGTCGTATTGTTTAAGTGGATTTCAGATTGCGTTAATTGCAGTCAATTACATCGTCATCGCGCGTCTTGTAGACTGTGCATCATCGCAAACGCAGCGCGCGCTCGGCGGTTCGCGCTCTTAATCCCTCCAGGACACCCGTAGACACGCACAGGCACTGTTTAGATGAGTTGCAGCAGCTCTTTCCCGGCAGACAGGCAGCTCTGGGTCGGCCCGTAACAGAAGTCGAGCTCCCTCTTTCGGCGTGGTGTGTTCGCCCGTGAAGCGGAGGACTGGTCGCTCGGTTCGGGAGGCGGGAAAGCGACATTACCGGCTGCGGTTTGCGGGAGCGCGGGACAGGTAAACTCTCTCACCGTTGTGTGTTTAGGGAATGAGATCAAATGAGTAACGTTATTAACTATGACTCCTCAAACTTGGAAATCTGAAAGTCATGTGGTAAATGTTGCTGTTTGTTTGTTTGTCGTGCAGTTGTAAATTAAACAAAGTTGTTATTAGGATGTTTTTTCCGTTGTAACTGTAACCGAGGGATGGTCGTCAGCTGAGGGGCTTTATCATACATACAGACCTCAAATCAGACCACCAGACCACTCCAGCCCACTGTTAACGTTAAATCTCGGTTTTGCTGTGACAGTTAGTCTAACTCATAACAAATGCGATGAATAATTTGTTAAAGAGACAGTTTATAAAGAATGACACCCATTATGTCATCGTTTAGTCGTCTTCATGTGTTTATAATCCTCAATATGTTCTTGTGTAGTAATGTTGCATGCTAGTCAGAACGTTAGCCTCGGTCTCCCATTCACTCAGAAATAGAAAATAGATGTGTGAATGGTGACTGATACTGTCATTGTACCTGATTTCCCGTTGTCTGCTTTGGAACAGCATAATGACTTAATTATTTGTTGGTATTAGTTTTGGTGAACTGTCTCTTTAATTCAAGAATAGACGAACTACAGTTTGCGCGTTCTCGATTTGATTGTGTTTGACATGTCAACAAACACTTCCAACGTGTGACTGTTTTTTGGCCTCTAATTGGTCAGTTGTTCTCATCGTCATATTGTTGTCATATTCCCATACCAGCATACTTGAATTTTTCTATGCAATTTATAAGGGATATTGGTTTATGATCTGTCCTATAGTAGTATACACCTCTCTGAATAGTATTATAATGTAATGTAATATAGACCTTACCTATTACTTGACCTTTCTATTTGCAATTCAGAATAGATAGATATGCATGTATGTATCTACACTTCACTATATACCATTCTGAGTATTTATAGTATAGATTTCATTCAGCAAATGCAATACTACATATGACATTTAGACAGCATGTGTTATGAAGATTTCTTATTCTAGTTTCAGGCCTCTAATGAACAAATAATGCTGAATGTATTTGACAACAGTACACAGAGCTCATGTTTTGGTATTTAGATGACCATGATAGTCAGTTAATTAACATGACCGTTTGCATATATTTGAATTTTCAGTTCACTTAATTTGCTCCTGTCTATGCATCTGCATATAGCCCAAGTCATCTGTATGCTAGAGGATGATCAAGTAACCTCCACCCAGAGCAGACACTGCAGATATGGCTCCTCGCGCACTGGCCTCTGCTGCTGCCTCAACAGGAGGCGCCATTCCAGGGCTGTAATGCAGAAGCCTGCACAAAAAAAGGGAGCGGAAAAAGGGCAGGCAGAACAGGGAGAGGCTTATATAACATGGAGGAAGAGCTGTTCTCTAGCGCCATCTAGAAAGGATGGGAGAAAGTCAGTGAGGAGATGATGAACGCCTAACCAAAGAGAGAGAAACCCATTCAGTGCCAAAGTGAAACTGGTGCTCTTTATTCAGGAAAAGTGCACTGTCTGAGGCTTGTCATTGAGACCCTGAGCTGATGCAGGCTTTCTATGCAGACGGGTCATTTAGGTGCATGACCTTTGATCTTGTTCCTGGGATTGGCCTTATTCAGTTGCATATGTTTATTTCTTTATGATATGCGCTAGAGCAGTTGTTCTTAAACTGTGGTACGCGGGCTTCCTTCTAGTGGTACGCAGAGGAATCAAATATTTCATATGTACATGTGATGACATATAGCTAGGGCCAGATGGAATCTGCAGACATTTTTTGCTAATTCTGCGCACAATTGTGTTAAAAATCTGCGGATTTATGCGGAATGATTTTGCGAGTATCATAACTAAAACATTAATATGTGAAATAAAAAGTAATACATTTTTAACTTTTATTTAATATTTACAATGCAAATCTATTTAGATCCATTTTATTTAGTAAACAAAGCAAGTCTCTCATGTAATGTATCTACTAAAAGACATAAAATATTACTTTATTGTAAATAAATCATGTGAATATTTTCATATTAGTCAATAATATTACTGAAATTAATTTAAAAACTGAATAAATATACATTTACACAAGTAAATAGAATCAATGATGGGCTAAAAATCTGTGGAAATCTATGGAATTCTGTACGCGCAAGTTCCGCGTGGGCCTACATATAGCCTATATTTATGAGGTCCAAGTAACATCTCCAGGTTTTAATGAATAGGCTACTATATGTTAATAGTTTACATTTAAGTACATCTAAGTACTTTTAAAAGCACATTTCAATTTAAACATTAATGTTTTATTTTGTTTGTTTGTTTGTTTTACATATCAGCACAGTACAGTGTTAATGTTCAAATAATTTTTTTTACATAATTAAAGTGGCTAAGAATAATAAATATTCTAAATAATAGGAATTAATCTGTCACGTTTTTGAACTGTACAGAGCTGTAGCTTTTTTACTGGGCACACTACCCTACTGTATTTCAATACTGCTCATTATGGTGGTACTTGGAGAGACATTTTTTTTCTGAGGTGGTATTTGGTGAAAAAAGTTTGAGATCCACTGCACTAGAGCATAGGTCAAGAGTGTGCTGATGCTGTAGAATATTGGCCACATAGTCGCTGGATGCTTTTATAGTTTTTGGTTCTGTAATTGAGTTTTGACAAGGTACCATCCCAAACTAGGAGAATATAAATCTGAAGAACTTGTAGTGTAGAGTAGAATGATTTAGCTTCATTATACTCTATAATAAAAAATATTATAATAAATATTAATATACATATTTTTTGTTTGCTTGGCGAAGCTGCATCAAATTATGAGCATAAGTGCATGATTGCCATTAATAATTATGCATAACATTCTAATTATCAAAATATGACTGTTTCTATAAAATATCAAACAGCTCAACTGCATTCAACATTTATGGTATTAATAAGAAATGTTTTGTGTGCATCAAATCAGCGTGTAATATCTGAAGATCCATGTGGCATTGCAGACATTGGTTGTGGCAAATATTCCACAAAAATGTAATTAAGCCTATTAGTTGTTGCAGTATTATAGTAAAATAAAAACAAAGAGTGTCAAATGACTATTCATAACCGTTTACAGGTGTTGGTTTGTTGGGCAGTGCTGAAACTTACAAGCAGTCACAAATGTTTCTGTTAAGCTTATGAACACAGAAGCCAAATCAGATGTTTAGATTAGTCACTGCTGAGAATCCTGAGGTTTTACTGATTACTTCTACATTAATGTGGACATTAGTAATCAGATTATTTACCTTATTCTGAAAGACAATGTTATAATACATTCATTTTCTTTTCGGCTTAGTCCCTTTAGTGATCAGGGGTCGCCACAGCGGAATAGACCGCCAACTTATCCACTATATGTTTTACGCAGCGTATACCCTTCCGCCGCAACCCAACACTGGGGTTGCCAATACACACTCAGTCACACACACATACACTGCGGCCAATTTAGCTCATCCAATTCACATACAGCGCATGTCTTTGCACTGTGTGGGAAATCAGAGAAAACCCTCGCGAACACGGGGAGAACATGCAAACTCCACACAGAAATACCAACTGACCCAGCCGTGGTTCGAATCAAGGACCTTCTTGCCCCCAATGTTATAATTGAGTAAAATATTCGTTACATTTTATGAAGAATGTTTTGTACATTATACTTAGACCGATTAATGTCACACTTCATTACATTCCCATGCGATAGACATTCCCTCTAGAATTTCATATATCAGCAGTTCATGTTCATTATGGTAGCATATACAGTTGGGGTGCTTTTTGATATATTTTACTAAGTATGCTCCGATTGATCGGCCGGAGATCGCTATCGGCTGATAATCACATTTTATAACTCAAGCGGTACTCTCCAATGTGGCCAATCTCATGAACCGATCGCAAGTGTTTTTTTTACGGGGTTACCACAACACGTGAGAAGATAAATGATGCATGGGGGTGTGAGCGATCGCTGCGCCCTCAACGTAGCAGCTAAAATCTAGGCCTATATAGGCTGCGACCTCTATTGGTGCAACTGGAGTAGGGCTGTGTGATTAATCAAAATAGATTCACTATTTTGGTTTCAAACTCACAGACACCAAACAAAAACAGGTCTTTTTTTAATATGAATTTTTTTTTTTGGGGGGGGGGGGGGGGGGGGGTTCACCATTAATTGATAGGACAGCAGAGAGTATAGACAGGAAAGTGTGGGGAGCAGAAAGGGGAGAAGGACTGGCATAGGACCTTGAGGTGGGAATTGAACTTGAGTTGCCGTGAACACAGGAGTACCATGTGTTGACGCACTAACCACTTGCAGAATTATGCCACAGCTTGCTGATTATTGAGCTGAAGCTTGACTGCAAAATTAAATCACAAATCGAATTTCAATCTGTCCAAAAAAAAAAAATTCGCAATTAGATATTTTCTCCAAATCGCACAGCCCTACACTCGAGTGAGTGATGGTCTCTTTGTTGTAACCATTGTATATTGGTATTTTGAGCTGTTGTGACGTGAGCAGAAAACTCCTATCTAGCGTCCCATCCAATCATATGCTCTTGTTCGCTGTCAATCTGTTGACTATATGAGGACTATGATTCCCTCTTTGTAAGTTTCAGCAGAGTGCTGAAACAGTGCAATATATCGGTATTCTTATATATTTTTGGAGCTCAGAAGTTATTATTTTAGCATTATTTTACTTGGTTGACCAACATGTTTTGTCTGTGCAGCCTGACTGTTTTGCCATTTGTCCAGTCACAGTATTTTATATATATTATCATTGAGTAAATGTTATCATTGCTGGTAAGTAAATATGCCACTGTAAAATAATCTAGGGCAAACTATTGAATTATTGAAACTTGTGAATTCCATTGTTTAAATTTCATTAGAGTTATATGTTTTAATGTGAATGTATTTAATTCCCTTTTAAGCAAAGCAGTATTGAATCATTTTTTAGTCATGTAGACCACCACGTATACCTTAGACAGGTTGATTTTTATAATTGCAACATCTTTATTTTCATTGGCGTTCACATTTGTTCAGGCATCTTTGATTATAATTACATGCCACCATACAAAGGTTGCAAATTAGTTTCCTTTTGTGAAATAATTTATCTGAATTTATTATTCATGAATTTGGTTTCAATAATATGACGCTTGTGCTTATGGTTTAAATTAGGGTGCATGGTACAGAGAGATATCGATATATCAATTATAATTTGATATTTTCTTGTATTGTCTTTATTTAACAATACACAGTGTATGAATCATTCATGACAGTAATGATATGATGAATTTATTTTCAGGTGGAAGAATGTTTCAACTCCCAGTGAACAACCTCAGCAGTCTAAGAAAAGCTAGGAAAAATGTGAAAAAGGTGCTGGGTGACATTGGCTTGGAGTTTTGCAAGGAACATGTTGATGTGAGTAGATATTTCACATATTTCATATTTTATTAAATGTCTGCATAGGCAAGAGGAACATGCTCAACATAATGGAGCATCTGAGTCACTCAGCCAAATGATTTAGAGTTTCCATCTTACATTATATACACTATTGCTTTGTTGTTGTGAAGTTTGCATTTTGCTGTGCTATTTTTACGATTTTACTATTAATCTTTTAATCTTGAAATTCTCAAAGTATGCTTTCTGCAAGAACAATCGCACATGTACAGGTTAAGGTTAAAAAGGAGATCCAAGTAATCTTTTTGTGTTTGAGGTTAACAGAAGTAAAGATGCCTGCCTTTTAAAGAAATCCACTTTTTTTTCTTCGTTAAATAATGGTATCATTTTATTTTAATACACATTTTGGCCGTTAAGTTTTCTAAGACCATGCTATGACCAGCAACAGTTGATTGTTGATTAAATTCATAAAATCAAATAAAAATGTATTTAATGTATGTGGAACTTTGGCTATTAATGAATGTGCCAAAGAATGTGCCACTTTATATGGTCTTAATTTAATTTTATATTGTGAAACCTTACACAGTCCTTTTTACTCTGTACTTATCTGATTCCCTTTCAGGACTACAAGGATTTTGTTCCCAATGAGTTCTACCTTAAGAACACGACATGGGACGATGTCTGCATGTGGGATCCCTCTATGACCAAATCACAAGTAAGTTGTATGAATGAGAGAATTTTTACTATCTTTTTTGTCTGTTTTTAATAACAACTTAATCCTTTTTCGTTTGTCTCTTTCTTTTTAGGATTACCGCTCAAAACCGTTCTGTTGCTCAGGATGTACATTCTCCTCTAAGTTTTTCTCAGCCTACAAGAGTCACTTTCGCAATGTGCACAGTGAGGACTTCGAAAACCGTATTCTCTTGAACTGCCCTTATTGCACTTACAATGGGAACAAAAAGACTTTGGAGACACACATCAGATTGTTTCATATGCCAAATGTTGTGCGTCAGAATCCTGGAGGACTTCATGGGGCAGGGGTTGGTTTGAAAGATGGTGCTCGTCTGGAAAAGACACGTGATAATATAGAACAAGCAGTGTACTACTGCAAGAAATGCACTTACCGGGACCCACTGTATAATGTGGTACGAAAGCATATCTACCGGGAACATTTCCAACATGTTGCGGCACCATACTTGGTGAGGCCTGGCGAGAAGACAACAACACCAAATGGGACAACGGCAGGTTCTGGTACAGGGAGCACTACTGATGGTGGTGGTGCCAACAGTATGAGCACAGCCATCCACTGTAAACGGTGCCTCTTTGTTCCCCGTACCTATGAAGCCCTTGTCCAACATGTCATTGAGGACCATGAGCGCATTGGTTATCAAGTAACTGCCATGATTGGACACACTAATGTAGTGGTACCTCGGGCAAAGCCTGTTATTATGGTGTCACCAAAATCTCAGAGCGACAAAGCTATCGTTGGTGTAATGCCAAAGGGCACGGTAGTGACTGGGGTAAGGCCTTTATCCACTCAGCAGTTAAGTCGAATTGTCATTCCTAAAGGGAGTTTGAACTCTAGTGGGCTCCTGTCAGGGGTTCACCTAAAACAGGGGGTATTTGGTTTGAAACCAGGGACTACACAATTTTTGACTATTGGAGGACAACAAGTGCAGCTCTCAATCCCACAACAGACTCAAACAAGCAAACCACAGCTTTCTGCTAGTCTCCGCAGCTCAGTTTCTGCATCTGCATCAACATCCATACTAAAAATTCCACAATTGAACTCTCGAGTTCAGGCAGCAGCTACTACTGTGTCAGCCGTTACCTCCAAGAAGGGCAACTCTGTCATCGGCACATCATACACTCAGAAATGGAAGATCTGCACTATCTGCAATGAACTTTTTCCAGAAAATGTGTATAGTTCACATTTTGAAAAGGAGCACAAAGCAGAAAAGGTACCAGCAGTGGCCAATTACATCATGAAAATTCACAACTTTACCAGTAAATGCTTATACTGCAACCGTTACCTACCTAGTGACACACTTCTGAACCATATGTTGATACATGGCCTATCTTGCCCACACTGCAGAGCCACATTCAATGATGTGGAAAAAATGGTGACGCACATGCGAGGGGTGCATCCCAATGAATCTGTTGGGCCACGGACAGACTCCCCCCTTACTTTTGACCTCACACTTCAGCAAGGAAATCCCAAGAATGTCCAGCTGATTGTCACCACATATAACATGCGGGATGCTCCAGAAGAATCCGTAGCATTCCATGCCCAAAATAATGCTTTACCACCATCATTGCAGGGGAATAAACAGGTTACACCACCAATCCCAAAGATACCCTCAGATGCCTCAGGCGCTATGCCCGTCAAGGCTACACCGCAAGCTGCTGTACCCTATAAGAAGGATATAGGAAAAACACTTTGCCCTCTATGCTTCTCAATTCTTAAGGGACCCATTTCAGATTCTCTAGCTCACCACTTGCGTGACCGCCATCAAGTTATTCAAACGGTTCATCCTGTGGAAAAGAAGTTGACCTACAAGTGCATCCATTGCCTTGGTGTCTACACTAGTAACATGACAGCTTCCACAATTACGTTGCATCTAGTGCACTGTCGTGGTGTCAGCAAAACTCAAAACGGCCGCCCTGCTCCCTCTGCAAGAGTTGTACAGGCTCAGGGGGCTGGTCTCAAACGGGCAGGTTTAGCAAACTTTGACCAAACTGAACCAAAGAGAAAGAAAACTGATGATCAGACCGGGCAGAGCCCACCACCTTCAACTGAGAAACAAGAGGAGCCGGTAGTCTTTGCCTTGAATCCGAAGGGCTATGAGAATGAGTCCTACGAGACCCGAAAAGCTTTCCTCACTCAGTACTTCAACAAGCAGCCTTATCCCACTCACCGTGAGGTGGAGAAGCTTGCGTCCAGCCTCTGGCTTTGGAAGTCTGACATTGCGAGCCACTTTTCAAATCGGAGGAGAAGATGTTTGCTGAATTGCGAAACTTTAAACACTCGGGTCCTGATGGGATTTAAAATGGAAGACATTTTAGACTTAGATCATCCCATGAACTTTGACTCAAAATGCTATTTCCAGAATCATAAACATGATCATAAAAGACGAACTACTCGATTTCGCATAGGTCGATCTGCCAATGCTATTCGCTTACGACAAAAAGCTACAAACAATGGTGACCTGCAGCAGAAGCATGAAATGCTACCAAGGGTTTCCGGCAAAGCTTTGCTCTACTCAAATGGTCAAAATGATACCATAGGCAGCAACTGCTTTGATTCAATGAAAAGCACCTTAAAACCTGGAGCTCTTGTCAATTCTGAACCAATTGCTGTAGACTCAGACAGTGATAATGAGGGGAATGTGCAGGATGCTAGTTTAACGGCTCAATCACTTAGCCACGATGAACCAGAGACAAATGATAAAGTTGAAGGAAGCGATTCTGATGTCAGGGAGAATGCCCACAGCGAAAACGGTTATGGGTCAACAGACTTGTCAAATGAAACAAGCCAGCAAGATGATGAATGCCAGTTAGGTATTACAAACAAGCTTGAACAATCAGAGACTCAGTTAACCAAGCAACAGGTCTGATTTCTGGACAGGGTTAATAAAGTGCACACGTATACTTTTGCGTTACATTTGTCGTACACCAACAGTGCTGCCTCATTGAATTTCTGGACCTTGGTTACAGATGGTAGCTATAAGGATCTGCTTTTATCTCAACTCTGAAAGCCATTTGAGAAAGGCAAAAAAGGTCATATTTTACACTTTGAAATAAACGCAAATTTTGTTCATGAATTTGGGAGCAACTTTTTCTCAGGATGGAAAAAGAAAACGCTCAACATTTATCAAAGAGATACATGATTTGCCTTCAGTTTGTGTTTCTTTAACAACCAGAGACTTTTCATGTCCGTTTAGCCGCTATTGTGGCAAAAGGAGGGTTTATTAGAACCAACTTGTGTTCTTGAATTTTATGTTATCATATAGTATTGGTAGTGTATATTTGTACAGTCTTTTAGATATGTCTAAGGAGATGTGTAGGTGTACTCACTGATTAAAACAAAAACGATTTTGCTATACTTTCCGTGCTCACGCTTAATGCTCCTATGTTCTACATTGGTTCACATAGACAATGGATGTGGCTTTGGTGGCTGTTTTTCCTGTTTACTTTTATTAACCAAACTATAGCATTTTGATAAAAAATATACTGAACTTTAAACAATGCAAAATAAAGAACATTCTCTTGCTTTTATTTTGCCTGTTTATAATTGAAGGCATCTTTTGTTTTGTTTATTTATTTATATATATAAAATTTGCCATCCCGTAACTTGTTTTGCATCCAGAGCAGCTTTCCATACATCCACATCTGCCCTAACGTAAAAGAATACGGCAGTTAAATTGACCACTGTAGCATTGTGCTAATTAGACCTGCCTGTGTTTGGTTCAGCCTCAGCTGTTACATGACTTTTGTTTTTCTAGCTGGACTCCTGTTGTGACCAGGGGTCCAGAATGAGCATCTCTGTTAAGTCTAGCTTTCTGTATGTTTAAATTTGTGACCTCCACTTCTGTTGTCTGTGGTTTTTGTTTAGTTTGTCACTTTTGTTTCTATTTTTCTTTGTCACTGCAAGCATTTCTGAACAATAAAGTGCTGTTTTGTCCTTCTCACAATGCTTTTAACCCTGGTCAGTCTCTGTTATCTGTCTTTTTTGACTTTCCTAAGACCTGCTGCTTGGTCTGCTGTAAAATCTTCATTATTGTTTTTTTTTTTGTAGACCAATATGAAACTTAAGTGTATAATCAATATTTTCTCTATTATTTCATATTTCAGTTGTGTAGAGTATTGGTGTTGTGAACATGATTGCCCAATTCTGTTACTTGTATATGCACTGAAGTGGGTCATTTATAATTTTAAAGATGTTTTGTATTTTAAACTGGTAAGAGCTGTCAATTTTCACTAGATTAGGCCTAAAACACTAAAGAATTAATGAAACTGCTGACTATTCATTCACATTCTGGTATAGGTTTTGCTTTTTTTTTTTTTTTGTACTGAGGTTACAATAAATCAACATTACTGAGATCTATATTTCTTATTAAAAATGCATCTAAATGATAAGTAAATGGTTACAAAACACAGATTTTAGACGCCCGATGATTTTAGCTCCTCTGCTCACTAGGGGTATTTACCGGCACTTAAAATGAACCCAATCAAATTTCAGTTTCAGATGTAAGAATAGTCTTACAGGGACAGTTCAACCAAAAATAAAGGGTCATTTTAAAAAATCATAATTTACGCTCATCCTCCAGTGGTTCCAAACCTTTATGATTTTGGTATTCAGTAGTCAACATTTGAAGTGGATCAAAACATTTCATCAAATTTGTCCTAAAAATATTTAGAAACACCCATTCTGGTCGCAGGACAATTTTGAGAATATTCTTCGATATATCAGACACTGGCTGCTGTATATTATGAAAAATGTTGGAAAGTACTGACATCCATAAGAAAAACAAAAATTATGATAATCAATGACTGTCGGTTTCCAAATTTTTTTTATCAAGTGATAATTAGTGATTTTAATTGTGCGATCTGATTCACATTTGCTCACATATATACTGAACAAAACAAAAGAAAATTAACTATGGCTGCACTACAAAAAATTGTGTGTGGTTAAATCATAATAACCACCACGGCTTTGCTGTACTAACCATACCCAATGAATTTGCTGTAAACTGATTATATTAACTAATTTATGCAGCACAAGTCATGCACTGAAAAAGGTGTTGCATGCAAAACTGTTGCAAACAATTTATTTGTGTTGAATTTAAACAAACAAATTAAATTGAGCAATTTTCAACTTCATTTGTTTGTTTAAATTCAGCCAAAATTAATTGCTTACAACCACTTAACGTAAAAATATTTAGTAAATCCAAGGAATCATCTTTGAATAATTTTTTTCAGTGTGGTTACCACACTTTTACACAGTTTTACTCTGATTAATTTTCGTAAGGGATTAACAGGCATTCTAATTAAAACAGTTTAAATCAAAATCATACTTCTGTAATTCTTAAAACTTAAAAATCATAACTTTACCATAAATTTAAAACTGGAGAACCTGCCATTAGTCCTATTTGAAGTTATCATTATCATATTATCGTTATTATATTGAAGTCAAAGCATTTAAAAATACTTCATGAGTTATCCTTAAGTACAGTATACAAATCATCAGAGTTAAAGAACAATTTCAAATACCTCTTGAGTTATAGTGTTCATCTGGCACCTGGTGGCCATTTCCATCATTATTATCTGAGCAACACTCTAACTGGCTGTCAGCCTCGCCAGTTTCCACTGACTCTGTAAGATGGTGAGCCTTTCTGAGGTGACTGAAACCCTCCGACAGCAGGTTGTTCAGATGAAGGCCAGAAACTGGCGGATAGCCTACTCATGACTGCAAAAAACATATTGGAGGGTTTTCAAAATGGAGGTATGATACTGAAGTGCACTGTCACTATTTTTACTGCTTTACAAGTCGGGTGTGAGGGAGCGAGAGCAGCATGTGAGCTCCAGTTAGCGGGTGTAGGAGGACTGGAGACTGAGAGAGAGGAGCTGCTGGGGCCTGCTCCTGTCCTCAGATCAGCATCAAAGGGGGGGAAGGGAAATTGAGAGTCTTGCTGAGGCAGGAGACCAGAGGAAAGTCTGTAGAACACTCTATAGCGTCCCCTGCAGCCATTGAGGAGCCCTGCTGCTGATGAAATCCTGACCTGAGTTAAACTGAAACACTGTTCCGTATAAAGATGTTCCTTAATGATGACACGGTGAGGTTTATATATAAAAAATATAGGTTTATATTTTAAAAAAGAAAGAAATTAAAAGGGGGGCTAATAGTTCTGACTTTTGAATATACAGTTGAAGTCAGAATTATTAGCCCCTCTTTGATTTTTTTTTTCCTTTTTTAAATATTTATTAAATGATGCTACACAGAGCAAGGAAATTTTCACAGTATGTCTGATAATAATTGTTCTTCTAGAGAAAGTTTTATTTGTTTTACTTCAGCTAAAATAAAAGCAGTTTTTAATTTTTTTAAAGCCATTTTAAGGACAAAATTATTAGCCCCTTTAAGCTAATTTTTTTTGATAGTCTACAGAACAAACCATCTTTATACAATAACTTGCCTAATTACCCTAACCTGCCAAGTTAACCTAATTAACCTAGTTAAGCCTTTAAATGTCACTTTAAACTGTATAGAAGTGTCTCAAAAGATATCTAGTCAAATAGTATTTACTGTCATCATGGCAAAGATGAAATAAATCAGTTATTATTAATGAGTTATTAAAACTATTATGTTTAGAAATGTGTTTAAAAAAATCTCTCTGTTAAACAGAAATTGTGGAAAAAAATAAATCGGGGCTAATATTCCGACTACAACTGTATATATTCATTTTCTTCATTCTTTCATTCATATATATATATATATATATATATATATATATATATATATATATATATATATATATATATATATATATATATATATATATATATATATATATATATATATATATATATATATATATTAATACAGTTGAAGTCAGAATTATTAGCCCCCCTGTTTATTTTTTTCCCCAATTTCTATTTAATGGAGAGAAGATTTTTTTTCAACACATTTCTAAACATAATAGTTTTAATAACTCATTTCTAATAACTGATTTATTTAATCTTTGCCATGATGACAGTAAATAATATTTAACTAGATATTTTTCAAGACACTTCTACAGCTTAAAGTGACATTTAAAGGCTTAACTAGGTTAATTAGGTTAACTTGGCAGGTTAGGGTAATTAGGCAAGTTATTGTATAAAGATGGTTTGTTCTGTAGACTATCAAAAATATATAGCTTAAAGGGGCTAATAATTTTCACCTTAAAATGTTTTTTTACAAAATTTAAAACTGCTTTTATTCTAGCCAAAATAAAACAAATAAGACTTTCTCCAGAAGAAAAAATATTATCAGACATACTGTGAGAATTTCCTTCCTCTGTAAACATAATTTGGGAAATATTTAAAATAGAAAAACAAATTCAAAGGGGGGCTAATAATTCTGACTTCAACTGTATATATACAGGGTGATTCAAGAAGAATCCCAAAAAACCCAAAAAAACAACTTTTGGGTTGATGTCACTTGAATGTCTGGAGGGGGTCATATTGAACATCTATGAATTTGTTTTCAACTGAAAAAAAAAAAGTACTCTTCACACTGATTAATTCCTAAGGTTTCATCTTGTTTCTTTGATCAAACACAGATTTCGTCGTGGTATTCTTTTTGAATCACCATGTACTGTAAATATAATAGGTGTGTGTTTATACGAGCAGAATATGAAACACTGACCAGTGCTGTTTTTGGTAACTAAAACTTTTGTCTAATTTATAACTTAATTTTATAAAAGTAAAATGTTAATGCAATAATGGATTATTCCATTGTTTTATTTGTGATTTTAGGTTATATGTAGCATTTTACACTGAACTGCAAGTTTTTTACGTACAATTTTACATTTCAGCTTTAATAAAATTATTTAAATTAAAATAAAGTAGTATTTTGCATTTTGATTACATATTTCACATTCTTTGTTTGTGGCAAATATAGTTTTTATTAATTAGGATTTAAAGGAAAATGAAATAAAAATAAAGATTTTTTTATATTAAATAATTAAAATATAAATATTAGATCACAAACATAAAAAATGCATTGTTGCATTGTCAAATATCAATTATTTTTTAATTATTTAATTTAAAATATGAGTGTCACAGTGCACAATCGGTGCACAATCGCCTCACAGCAAGAAGGTCGCTGGTTCGAGCCTCGCCTGGGTCAATTGGCATTTCTGTGTGGAGTTTGCATGTTCTCCCCTTGTTGACGTGGGTTTCCTCCGGGTGCTCCGGTTTCCCCCACAGTCCAAAGACATGCGCTATAGGTGAATTGTTTAAGCTTAATTGTCTTAATAGTGTATGTGTGTGAACGAGTGTGTATGGATGTTTCCCAGTGATGGGTTGCAGCTGGAAGGGCATTCACTGCGTAAAACATGTGCTGGATAATTTGGCGCTTCATTTCGCTGTGGCGACCCCTGATAGGTGGAGTGACTAAGCCGTAAAGAAAATGAATGAATGAGTTTAAAATATGAAGTAACTAAAACTTAAATTTTAATTATAAATTATAATGTAAATAAAAAAGACAAAAGCAAACCAAAATTTAAAAAATTCATTTTATTTTAAATTTAATTTGTAAGTGCACACAATAATAATATTAATAACAACATTTATAATATTATCTTGTTGATAAATATTCTATATAATATTTAATATTACAAAAAAACATATATCAGTGTTATATCTGATATAGTATATATCAAAAATTAACATATATATTTTGTGTTATTAACACTTTAATAGCTGTTGTGTTTTTATAGTTTATTTTCTGCAAAACCTGCCTGAAAGATTTTTTTATTCAAAAATCCCTGACTTCCTTGAGGCTGGAACATGAACACTGATTTGAGAATCATGTTTTTAATTGGGGGGAAAAAAAGAGTAAAGTATTCTGGTCATGGTCAGATCACAGCAAATGTAGGACATGAGAGTCACGGACTGGGCCAGAATGTCTGAAGGAGGAGAAGGAACGGCTGTAAAACATTGGCAATGAACCATTAAAAAATACCTTGAAAAGGAAACAGACAGCGTGAGCACTGCTGAATGCAAAGAGCTCTTTTGACTTCTCAAAACATTCAAGGACTCTGATGTGCTCAAAGGTTGCTTTTGCTGTTATACAATCCTGTTAAAGTGTCTTCTGCTGCTGGAGAAGCTGGAAAATGATTTGAGTCTGAGTGAACATCTGTGTGTCTGTGAGGTAAATGTCACCGGTGTTATTTGTCTTTTGAAATGTACACTTTTTTAATAATCGATAGATGTAACATTTAAAATATTTTATTGTTACTGATTTATTGTTTATTAATTTAAATAAAGTAAAACAGAGAAAAATAACTTAAATGTTTTTTTTTAAGTAGTTTATATACATTCAGCATTCTCTACAAAGAAAAGCTACATGTTATACACACACACACACACACACACACACACACACACACACACACACACACACACACACACACACACACACACACACACACACACACACTATGGAGGACAAAACCTGCAAAAACAATAAATACGCAAATAAATAAATAAATAAATAAATGAGTAAATAAATCCATAAATCCCTGCATAAAATAAAACAAAAATATGCAAATAAATAAATCCAAAAATCCAAAATTCTACATAAACAATTAATAGTACAGGCTAAAAAATAATTAAACAAATTACATGAACTCAAAGTTGAACTCTTTCAAAAGTTTATTCATTTTAGAATATAATCCTGTATTTACTTTACCTCTGTAACGGTGTCTGTCAATCATCAGAAGGCAGTCTTTATGCCATCATTGCATGATCCTTAGAAAAAATTTGCCTTAGATTTTTTTTATTGGCCTCAAAAATGAACAAACTTTTGGAAGTGTGGGGAAAATCAGCTTTCGATGGGCTCTATGCACAGCTAGAGTTTTAAAGCCAACAATAAACTTCCGGTGAAGGGTTAATGTGACTATTTTCAATTTCACAAGGTTGTTTTTACAGCATTGATGTTGTAATGTAATATATTTACAATATTTATTTATTTATTTATTTATGGTTTTATTTACGCAAGATTTTGTGCACCTTTTGACTATTTATTTGTTTGTCTATTTATTTATTTATTTGATTATTTATTTATTGTTTTTTGCAGGTTTTGTCATCCATAACACACACACACACACACGCACACACACACGCACACACACACACACACACACACACACACACACACACACACACCTTTTGTTACAAATGCATGCTATATTTAATAGTATGTTTAATTCAAACCTTTTTTTGTGAAAAATTCTATTTAAATAATATTTACATATTTATTTTATTTTTCTTATAATTTTATAAAACGCACATACATTTAAGACATAATAAAATGAATAATACATGGAATGATCTTGTGCGTTCAGTTATTTCCGTTTACATTCCTCCCAAATATCTTGTTTTGTCACTAGATGGCAGTGTAATAAAAAGGGTGTTATGCAAAGGCAGCCGAAAACACGTTCTGCAATGAAATGCTGCCCTGAAAATTAAATGGGGGGAAAAAAACAGAAAGAAAGACAAAATACCCACTACAGAAAAGTGTTGGCAGCCTATTCTCTGTCAAATGCAGTTTAATTCAGTAACGTTACTGACACGACTGACTCGACCCTACACAACAGGTGGTTAGGCTACTTTACTGTATTTGTGCTGCAGTTGTATCCACCTTATGTTGAATTATTATATTTTATCATATCATTTTAACGTTTTCTTATAGTTAAACACTGGTTTGTAGCGCACGTCGTTTTTACCGTTTACAGCATTTGTTTATTTTCCTAGCAGCTAGCTTCTGCACATGAAGGCCTGTCTGTTTTTTTTTTTTTTTTTAAGTTTAAGCTTATGATTTTATTCAGTAATTTCATGAATATAAAAGTAAATCTTAACCATGTATGAATAATTTTTTCATAATTGATTTTCATTCATATATTGAATCTCTTCAACTTTTTGAAATAAAAAATGTTAGCCTATTTGCTAATAACGTTAACAGTTAGTTTGGATAACGTTGGTGCACTTATATACGCTGTCTTTTGTAATTTTGACACTTTGCTGTTTTTTTCCCCCACGTTTTTGTCATTTATTTTTTTTTTTGTATATCTAAATTTGTTAAGTAAAGAATATTTTTTTGTTGTTGTTAATTTCTGTTTGGATGTCTGGTCACATGTCTTGTATTGACCATTTTGAAGGATGTAAACAAAAATAATGGTCGCATATTTCCTGTTTTACATTTTTAATTTCTATAGCTTCAGAGAATCCAAAAAGAGCCACATATTAATAAATAATGGTAGGATAGCTGTTTTACCAATAACTTATGATTGAATTGCCTCTTGTTACAGTTATGAAATAGTTTGATAGCAAGCAGGAAATGTTTATAGGCCAATGACATGACCACATTGAAATGGTCTATATGTTTCAGTTTTTGTAGTTTATAATAACAAACAAACAAACAAACAAACACTACTGCATGCAATGTAGTACGTCTAGCTGAGTTTTGTCCTGATGTCCAGTGGTGTGTTTTAGGTCTTTTGGCCGGGACTGAGGCTGCTGAAGAGCTTATGTAAGGGGGATCTCAGTGGGTCTTTCCATCGCACAGTTGGACCGTTCTCCTCTCGGCTCGTGTTTTGGTCCCCAGCCACAAGAGCAATCTGTGCCCCGCTCTGAGTTCCTGAGGGCCGGAACTATAAACATGGCCTGTTTACCACTGCAAGTACTGTAATTATATGCACCACAAATCTAATAGTGTCTTTTCATGTTTTAAAGTTTCCATTTGCGGTCAAAAATACAGGGGAAAGTCATATTCAGGCTAGATATGCAGTGCACTATTCTATTTGTAAGGTATATAAATAATATAAGGAATTTAAGTTTGTGCCTATTGATTATTCATTGCATTTCACTCAGATAGGGAAAAACTGAAATGGAAGCTCAATCACAATTTTTTTTAGGCCTGAGTTTTTGAGTCATGAATTATTGACAGGTTTTTTTCCCTTTAAAAATTATTCATTCTTCACAGCTTCTGCTCATTATGCAGAATTTTTGTCTGAGGCGGTGATATATTTTCATCTTTGTTCTCATACTGTATCACCTCCTTCATCCTCCTCTTTCAAATGTGTTTTTCATCGCAGATACCTACAGTACATTCATTTAGGGACAGTTGAGAAATGATTTACATTACTTTTAGGAGAAATGAGGGTCTTGATTATAAACTGCAATATTAATATTTAGCTACTAATATTGGCACCTTTCCCAGAGATGGGTTGCAGCTGGAAGGGCATCCGCTGCGTAAAACATGTGCTGAATAAGTTGGCGGTTCATTCCGTTGTGGCGACCCCGGATTAATAAAGGGAGTAAGTCGAAAAGAAAATTAATGAATAATATTGGCACCCAGGCAATTAAAAGTTATGAAGGCTGTGAAAAAAATGATCTTTATTGTGTTGCCTTTTAATGTTTTGCTTAAAATATTAACCATAAAACTCTCTATGAGAACAAACATTTTGCGAAGACAGCATGTGTTCTTACATTTCTTTGTTAAATAAAAGTGTCCAAAATAATTGGCAGCCCCATGAATCATTCATTCATTCATTTTTGTTTCGGCTTAGTCCCTTTATTAATCAGGGGTCACCACAGCGGAATGAACTGCCATGAATTGCCAACTCCATCATATGTCTTACACAGTGGATGCCCTTCCAGCCGCAATCCAACACTGGGAAACACCCCCACACTCACATACACTATGGCCAAATTAGCTTTTTCAGTTCACCTGTATCGCATGTCTTTGGACTGTGGGGCAAACCGGAGCACCCGGAGAAAACCCACGCAAACACGGGGAGAACATGCAGAAACGCCAACTGACTCAGCCGGGACTCGAACCAGCAACCTTCTTGCTGTGAGGCGATTGTGCTACCCACTGCGCCCCCGTGCTGCCATAAAATCATTCATTCATTCATTTTGCTTTGGCTTAGTCTCTATTTCAGAGGTCACCACAGCATAATGAACTGCCAATTATTCCAGCATGTTTTACGCAGCGGATGCCTTTCCAGCAACACTCTCATATTCACACTCATACACTACGGTCAATTTAGTTTATTTAACTCACCTATAGCGCATGTCTTTGGACTGTGGGGGAAACCGGAGCACCCGGAGGAAACCCTCAAAAACATGCGAACTCCACACAGAAATTCCAATTGGCCCGGCCAGGACTCGAACCAGCCGTCTTCCTGCTGTGAGGTGACAGTGCTAACCACTGAGCCCCCCATGAAAATGGCTATTTACAGCTTCACAGCAAGAAGGTCGCCGGTTCGAGCCTTGGGTTGGTTGGCATTTCTGTGTGGCGTTTGCATGTTCTCCCTGTGTTTGTGTTATCAGCTGCGTAAAACATATGCTGGATAAGTTGGCGGTTCATTCCGCTGTGGCAACCACTGGTGAATAAAGGGACTAAACTGAAAAGAAAATGAATGAACAAATGAATGCCTATGGCAGTATTTAAAGAGATAGTTCACCAAAATTTATGTCATCATTTACTCATCCTTCACTTGTTACAAACCTGTTTGGAAACCTGTAAACATTTACTTCTATAGAGTTTGTTATCATACTAGGGAAGTCAATGGTTACAGGTTTTTGGCTTTTTTTCAGAATAATTTTGTGTTCAACAGAATAAAGAAACTCGTTATGGTTTGGAACCGCTCAAAGGTGAGTAAATAAAAATTTTTAGGTGAACTATTCCTTTAAATATCCATTTTCATTGTGGAATTTTTTGAAAAGCAACCGTTTTGATGCACTAGAAAAAAGTTTGATGGAGACAGCACTTAAAAGGGCTGACTCCCTGATAAGTGCCCTGACTACTAAAAAAAATAGACCTGACTGAGAGACACGACACTAACATTTTTTTATTAGGATTTTTGATGTGAGTGTACACTATCTATACTTCTGTTTATTTCTATTGACCTTATTCTACAATGTGGAAGTGCGCTCGTTTTTGCGATTGTTTTAGGACTTCAGATTCAGTTGCCTATGGGAGAAATGACTAGGAATAATAAACGGCAGAAAACAGACAAACTACTCGCTCTACAAACAAGCGTTTGCATGATTATATATAAAAATTAGAATAATATAATAAGAAAAGATCAGTTTGCAACATAACGCAGCATTACGAGCTGTTTTTAACCTGTAAAAATTAATGGACGTGAATGAGACCAGAAGTCTCGAGCCAAAAAGATTCAAATGGCTGCGCCCACTCATACGCGGAGAATAAGGTGAATAGAGCTTTTACAATGTAGATTGTGTCAAAGCAGCTTAACCTAGAAGTTGTAGTAAATTGAAACTGTGACAGTTCAGTTTTCAGAGTTAAAGTTCAGTTAAGTTCAGGTCAGTGTGGTTTAAATTTCACTGTTGAAAGTCCAAACACTGAAGAGCAAATCCATCGATGCGCAACTCCACAAGTCACAAACCAAGCAAGCCAGTGGCGACAGTGGTGAGGAACAACCTTCACCAATTGACCAAAGTTAAGAGAGAAAAAAAAAAAGAGAAACCAGGCTCAGGGGCACGACATACTACAAATTTACATAGAGTAGTTCATAAGTATGCTATTTGGGATGCACTCTATCTTTATCAGTTAAGATAACAGTTTGAGTGGTCAAAAAAAATCTCCAACAATGAGTTTGTTTGGTCTTGGGGTCAAAAAACTGGGGTCAATCCAACTTCATTTACACTGAAATAAGCAGTTTACAATTTTTTTTTTAAAGTAAGTGGTTGCAAACAATTTATATGGGCTGAATTTAAACAAATTCTATTTTAATAATGTCCAACTTAATTTGTTTGTATAAATTCAGCCTATATAACTTGTTTGCAATCACTTACCTTAAAAAATTTATTAAACCCAATGAATCATGTTTTTCAGTACTGTACATCAGTACACAGTAAGTTTGAAAGTTTCGAGATAAAAAGTCTCCAATGTCATCCTAAACAAACTTAAGCACCCTTAGTTTTTTGTTCATATTTTGCACAAAAGATTAAAAGAGTAAACATAAGACACATTTTTCAGAGCCTTCTTTGCTCAAATTTAGCAATATTAGTGGAGGGCACTGCATAAAGCTCTACGGTTCATAGGTCTCTAATATCTGGTCAAAGCTTGGTGTTGTATAGAAATCAGTTTCAATCAGTGAATCTCTCACTGCCTGTACATGACTCCCATCTCCTTCAGCAGAGTGAAGCCGAGTCTTTATTCTCGAGATAATTCAAGCTCAAGGTCAGCAGAATAGTTCGAGGGAAACAACATACAAAGCAACAGCCATAGCCTCAGTCAACGCTAAAGAAGAAGTTGCTGATAGTGTGTGAGTGTGTGTATGTGTGTGTGTGTGAGAGAGAGAGAGAGAGTGAAAGGTTAGAGCTGACAGTTCTCACAAAAAAAAAAAAAAATTGATGAGCCAGACTGGATACAAAGAAAAACCTTGAGTGGGTCGTGTGCAAATGAAATGTTTTCGTGCAGAAACCTGTTACGGACAAGGCTGTGTAGTGTAATATGAGAGAAAGACTGATGCTGCGTGTGGATGATTAACGTTCATTTCAGGTTACATTTAAAATTGACCATTTTTCTATGTTTGTTCTTTATGTGTATTTAATCACTGCAGCATCTAATCTTTCTATATTGAAAATAATCATTATCTTAAATTAATCCTGTTTTAGACCTATTTTTATCTTGATAAAAGCATCTGCTAAATGAATAAATGTAAAGTCTAAATGATGTTTTAATAGCAACCCTGTTAGAGGTGTACATACTATATAGCACTAAGTGCTTTATTTCTTTAGCAAAATAGCCACTACTTTATTAAAATATTAGCAGGATAATTTGTTGTTAAAAAGACATTGGTGTTACTTTCATATCTTTTGTATTACCGTGTCTCTTTTGTATTACTGTGTATTAATGCAAATTAAGTTGTATTAGTAAAAAACTACTACTAATACTAGTAGTAGTAGTAGTAGTAGTAAAAAAGCCAATTTTCCTGCCACAGGATAAAAGAAAAGGGGAAAGTTTAGAATAGTTAGATATAAAATCACAGATTTTATGAAAATGTGAGATATAAAGTGACAATTCTAAGAAAAACTAATCTGAACTGAAAAATACACATTTTTTGATCATTGTTTTAATCTTTTTTTTTTGTCTGAGTTTACAATTCTAAGTTTATAAGTCAAAATTGTGAGACACAAATCGCAATTCTGAGGAAGAATTATGATTGCATGATATAAACTTGGAACTGTTTTTTTTTTACTGTAAACCTACACTGTAAAAAATAGACATTATTTAATAGGTTTGGTATTTTGATTATGGTACATTGATCTGTTTTGTCGACTTTTGCATAAAATTACCTTGACAATTTGGACTTTAAAACAATATATTGTATAAAAATATAGAGAGAGAATTAAGTTGCAAAAATAACAGAAAAGGTACTGTCAGTTTATTAGCAGCTTAATGTACCATAATTTAAACACCAACCCAGGCAACGTATGACTTCAAACTATTAAAAATGTCAATAAAAGTCACTTTTTTCAAACTTTTCATCATCAAAAGTCATTGGAGGACCCATAATGCAGTTTAAAAGCATAAAAAAAGCATTAATTACAAAATATGGAAAACTGTTTACAGATCTTTTTTTTACAGTGTAGAGAAATCCAATCAAGAGGCGAAAGACCTAGAGTCAGCCATGTTGGAGAGCAAAATGTAAACAATGCTACTGACCTAAATGAAACTAGCATATTTAGCTAATTATTGCTGATTAAAATGATCAATTATTGTCATGTTTTGGGCTTTACTAATCAGTCAGGCTGGAAAATAACATTTAAGGCCCTATCATCCACCTGGCGCAATAAGGCGCAAGACGTGTTTGGCACGATTTGTTGCTATTTTCAGACCAACGCAACCTTAATTTTCACATTTTGCACCGCAGTGTTTAAATAGCAAATCCGTTTGTACCACTTTGTGGACTCATGGGTGTGCTGGTCTAAAAAGGAGGTGTGTTAGGATGCATTGTTGGGGAGTTGCTATTTTGAAGAACTGAACAAGATTGCGCCATTGACCAATTGAAACCTGGTCTAAAGTCCAGCGCGGAACGCGTTAGTTATGCGCCTGCAGTTCCAATTGCTTACACATTGCTTAATACACAGAGGATATACAGCAATATACAAATATTTTTACATATGAAAAAAAATCTAAGGATTCAAATGTTTAATATTAATTAAACATTTAATATTTTGATAATATTTTATATTTTCTACATAAATATGAAAATCACTACCTCCATGCCTTCATTTCGGGGGGCTTTTTCAGTTTATTCATGACGATTTGCATTTATATAATGTTAATATTATTATCAGTATTATTTATTATATGCATAATTATATTTGTTTTAATAAAAACAATGTTAGATTTGTCCACCTGTCGGGTTTTGGAGACGTATGCATCACCATATTCATTTATTCGATTACTAAAAATTTGAACAAAATTTAAAAATAGTTTTGAAAACAAATCTTTGCACTTAACAAACGAAATTAATTATGTAGGCTAATGAATGTCTTTAGTGTAGAGCGCATGACACCGTTTCCTTATAAGGTGTAAAGCGTAAAAGTAAAGTAAAGAGCCCGAATGGAGGAGGCTCAATTTTTGTCCTCGCGCTGCAGATGGTCGGTTTAACTGTTTTCTCGCTAGTAATGCGTTCAATTTTACCACTTACAAAGTCCGCCACGGAAATGGCAAATGGGCCATATTGCGATGCAACTGACTCTTAAAGGGAATGTGAGATGAGACTCTAATGGGTTTAATGCATGTTATGCTCAAAACACACCCATAACTCATTAAGAGAATAAGCACAACCCTGTTAGACCATGTGCCAGGGCATAAAGCGTATTTTTCCGTCCTTAAAATAGCAAAAGTGGATTCGGATAATGCTTTTGTGCCATGTGCTTTAGACTTTGCTCCTAGATTGTTAAAATTGAGCCCTTAGAGTACTAAACATTTTTGAAATTTATCACAAACCAAGCATAACAGAGCCTATTAACCTCAACTTAACCAAATGGTACACATTTTCCTGCTTACCAAGTCCTCTATATGATACAGCAGCTTACACACATTTTATTTCAGTGGTTTAGACAGCAAAAATAAGCATCATATTCAGTAGTAGATTACTTTGCAGTAAATTCTGTTGTTTGAGTTTTTCCAAAATGGCCACCCATTTTACATTTACATACGTTTTAGCCGCTAATGTTAAATTCTCAAATCTCAGTCAAGATTTGTTACATGATGTTGGCCTACCTGCTGACTGCATGTCTTTTATGATATCATTAGTGGCCTAAATTATACTGCTCTGTGATTTTTGAAAAAATTGTACTCTGTTGGAGTGCTGAAGTGTGAATGTATCTTTTGAAGAGACAGACGGCAGGGGACTGAAAGGTAAGACAGTTCACTGTGCTATTTTTACCACCTCTACCTTTCCAGTTGTGGGGGAAGAAGTGAGCAATCGATTTCAGGTGTATCTCTTGTTGTGTGGCTGAATGTATACATCCCCATTTACTTGAATGGCACTCGAATGAAAGAGTTAAAAAGCCTTTACAAAAGCACCTACAGTGAGTCTCCTCTGTGACCCAGTTCATGCGTTTCTCTTCAGGGTATATCTCTTTTTATTAGCGACCTCTAAAATCTGGGGGAAAGTCTGCTCTGGGTATAAATACATTCATTTTCTAATACTGTACAACCTGCGTCTTCTGTATGTCATAATAGATTAATTGGGAGATGAAACTGGAACAGACTCCAAAAGGTAACCAAACATTCACTTTTCTGAATTTTAGGGTGGCTGCTGGTGGTACTCTGTGGGTGGGTCAACATGAAATAGCAAATATTTATTTAACTTTTGTACATATTTCACATTTAAACCCTTTAATGTTCACTCTATTTTTTGTTTGTTTTTGGCCCATTCTTTTTTTAAATTTCTTTATGTTTTGATGCCTCTTAAAGAGTTAAAGTACATGCATATAATTACTTGAATAACTAACTAAAGTAACAAAAACTAAAATCATTTTTGCATGAAAAAATGTATATATTAAAATGCATATGTACAACAGTTAAATACATTGTAAAAAGTGATTAGTTTACCTAAAAAGTGAGTAAACTCATTGTTTTATAAGCAACAAGTTGACTAAAAAAGGTGAGTAAACCCATTGCAACTTGGAACTGTTGACTTCACTTATTATTTATATAATTATCCACATATATTTTTATACATACATACATTTTAAGTTACTTTTATTTGTTTTTAAGTGTCTGAATGTCGTATACACACCTTCTCGTTCGCTCAGGTCAACCAACCAGCTCCTCCTGGGTTTGCCTATAGGACAAGTCGAAAGCTCAGAGGGGACTGGGCTTTTGCTGTGGCTGCACCAAAACTGTGGAATGAGCTGCCGTTGTATATTAGACAAGAATCTTCCATTACTGTTTTTAAATCTCTTTTTAAAACCCACTTGTTCAATTTGGCTTTTAGCACAGCGTGAGATGTTGACATTTTATGTTTATTTATTCTTCTTTTAAAGTATGTGCTACGCTTTGTTTACTCTCTGTTGTCAGCACTTTGGTCAACTGTGTTGTTTTAAAGTGCTTTATAAATAAATTTGAATTGAATTGAATATATAATTTTAAATTTAAGAAATGTTTTCAAAAATATCAGATTTTTGATATTCCCATATTCCCAGATTATTGATATTTAATACCCCCCCCCTTGTTTATTTTTTTCCCCCAATTTCTGTTTAATGGAGAAAAGATTTTTTCAACACATTTCTAAACATATTAGTTTTATTAACACATTTCTAATAACTGATTTATTTTATCTTTGCTATGATGACAGTAAATATTATTTCACCAGATATTTTTCAAGTCAAGTTCTATACAGCTTAAAGCTTAAATTGGGTTAATTAGGCAAGTTATTGTATAACGATCGTTTGTTCTGTAGACCAGTGTTTCCCAACCCTGTTCCTGGAGGCACACCAACAGTACATATTTTGTATGTCTCCCTTATCTGACCCATTCGTGTCAGGTTTTGGGATCTTTGCTAATGTTCTGCTGAGTTGATTCAGGTGTGTTTGATTAGGGAGAGGTTGAAAATGTGTACTGTTGGTGTGCCTTCAGGAACAGGGTTGGGAAACACTGCTGTAGACTATCAAAAAAATATATAGCTTAAAGGAGCTAATAATTTTGACCTTAAAATGGCTTTAAAAAATTTAAAAACTGCTTTTATTCTAGCCGAAATAAAACAAATAAGACTTTCTCCAGAAGAAAAAATATTATCAGATATACTGTGAAAAATTGCTTTGCTCTGTTAAACATAATTTGGGAAATATTTAAAAAAAAGAAAAAAAAAAGATTTAATTCTTTGTGGAAAAAACAAAGTTGTTTTGTGTAATTGATTATTGTGAACAAAAAATATTGTGTTAAAATGATCACACAGACAGTGGTGCATTATATGCATTTATAAATAAAAGCATATATATATATATATACACACACATATTTGAAACTTACCCCTCAGTGTAGAATAAGCAAATTGTACTAAAATGTGATTTTAAAAAGTTTTAAATAATCATAGTACTTTTGTAAGAACATTTGTATGTGATTTGATTGATTGATTGATTGACCTCTCTGATCTCACAAGGAAACGTAACTATTTGGCTTATTTATTGGCTTATAAGTTTAGTCATACGAAAATGTAAGACTTTTAAAAGGAGGCCTGGCACCCAACCCCACCCCTAAACCTAACTGTCATTTGGGTTAAGCAAATCATACTAAATTGTACGAATGAGATCATATGAATTCATACAATTTAGCCATCAAATTAAAAAATTACGAATTGGCATGCGATAGTGTTGAACTGACTGACTGATTGACTGAGTGATTGATTAATTGATTGATTGCAAACCCTCAATCACTGACCCATAATTCTCTCTAGTACCGTCACAGTTGTCTACAGTTTGAACTGAC
Source organism: Danio aesculapii (assembly GCF_903798145.1). NCBI lineage: Eukaryota > Metazoa > Chordata > Actinopteri > Cypriniformes > Danionidae > Danio > Danio aesculapii. The sequence continues at coordinate 42,014,228 of NC_079457.1, forward strand.
CAGAATAAAGCCGCATCTGTAGCTATTTTGACAATATAGTGTGTGCACAGACTGTGTACGAGCAGATTTCACTGGCCTCCAAAAAGAAAGAGCAGACTAATTGGAGACCTCTGTCTGAAGACAAGACAGCTTTTGTGCATGAAAGACTTAAAAATAGCACTTATTTTTAGGGACTTACAGAAATCCCATATAGACTGAAAAATCCAGTTTTCAAAACAAAGTTCACATTTCCCAAATATCAGCCTGGCCCATATTTGTCCTCTCTATTACGTCCATATGATTAATGAAGTCCTCAGACAGAAACTCTCAAACCAGCATTCACTGACCAGCCAATTAAAGACTTTAAACACAAATGCGCCACTGTCAGTGTGATTTATTAGAACGGTGACATTCAGTGAGTTCAGGTGTCAGTACACATGCCGGACTGGACATTTCTTTACTTGATTTACCTCTGTACTCTGTTAATGTCAGAGTAATCCCTGCCCTACATCCCCATTCAAATATAGCTTCATAATTAAGGCCATCTAGAACACGTGACCAATAACCCATTAGCCTGGGAACGATTCCTTTTAACTGTTTTGTACAACCATAAAAACCTGTGCCAGACTTTTCAATCTGGGGTCCAGAGGCCAACAAAGGAGTTTGAGCAAGTCTGTGAAAATGTTTCGAGAAAAAAATATTAAAATTAGAAAATATATATATTTATAGTTTCATTAAATGAAAAAAACATACAAAAAAAAGAAGACATTAAAATGCATGGAGTTTCTGTTCACATTATATTTAGAAAATTTTAGGCAAAAATTAAAACCAGAAATTCAGGATCCACTCGATTTGGCTGGAAAAAAAAAACCCTCTTTTAAAGGGGACCTATGATGAAAATCGTCTTTCAGGAGCTGCTTGGACAAAACTGTGTGTAGGTATATTGTCCACCGTCATATTGGGGTGATATAAAGACAATAAGTCTTTTTTTTTATTTCTTGACATTAAATTAGGATCCAAATCCCTCCCATTTTGAGGCCCAGCACAACTTGACATAGGAATGCAGTTTCCCCGCCCACCAAATTGATTGACAGACGTGCGCAAAGCAATCAGGATTAAAAGATCTGTTCAGCGCGCTGTGATCATGTATCTGTATGTGTGTCTTTGTGTGTGTGTGTGCATGAACTTTGTATTGTGTCTGTGCATTAACTTTGTAACAACATTGTGTGTGACTCCTCGTTGCAGAAAGGCTTGAATTAACTCCACAACAAATGCATCAAATAATCATTGGGAAAGTTCTTACTGTAGTATTTCTCACAAATGTTATGTGAGATCTGCTTCCTTTATGTCTGTCTCTGTGATGTTTATCTAATGCAGCCGAGGCGAAGATTGAGGCACACTCTGACAGGCATGTGGGAACGGTGGGTGAGAAGAACTAGCATTAAAGGTACAGGCAACAAAAACAGCTACATTGTGATCAGAGCAATAAATTCCAATATTCTGAAAGGTATAATAAATAATCTGATGGGTGTTTTGAGCTGAAACTTTACAGACACATTCTGGAGACACAAAAGACTTATCTTAAATCTTGAAAAAGCGGTAAAATAGATGCCCTTTAAAACTTTTAATAGTTTAAAAAAATTATTCATATCAGACTTTTCTTTTTTTGTCATTTATCTTACCTAAACACAGAAAATAAATCTTTTAAGTAAACAAAATGCATTTCTTTTAATTAATCAATTAATTAATCAAAATTATATAATAATAGGGAAAAAAGTACATTTTCAAATAAAAACCCTAATAACACATAAATTTGTTGATGTAATGTAAACATAGGTTCAGTAAAAATCAAAAGATCATCCAATGCATAGAAGTGCATAGAAAAATCATGCTGTCTGGAGTTATTTTTAGCTAACTGAAGAGATATGGGTATTGAATGGCTCTCTTGAGGTAAACATCACTATAGAAGTAAAGGAAGAGCAAAAGATGTTTGCTTGATCTGCTTAAACTAATACAGCGATCTGCCTCACCATATGAATGAGCATCAAAATGGCATTCATCTTTGAATTTTGTGATTTGCACGACAAATGTTTAGTGACGTTTATACATCAACAGAAAACAGCCTAAAAGATCAGTCTTGAGATATGTCCAGTGTTTGACTGCAGTACTTTATCTATAATATGTGCGTAAAATATACTGTAAACAGTCAAAACATATCAATTTTGGCCATTCAAACCATTTTGGCCCAAAACCATTTCATTAGACTGGAGCCCATTGTTCAGAATCACATCCATCATTCTCTTCATTTGTCCAGCAGGCACCATTTCGATCTACTGTAGGTTGTCTTTACGCGAGCACACATTCACAGCTACTGCACATTTTTATTATACATTTTTTGAAGGATATTTTTTTTTTTCTCTGAAGAAGCCTTTGTCACACAAACCCAAGGCCACAGTGTGAACTCGTGTGGGCGAAAGCCAAATTTCACCCTGAAAGGCTATCTGAAAAAGACAAATGCGTGTTAGTTCCAGCACAGGAAATAACCGTATGATGAATAGCATTGCAAAGGCTGCCTTCATCCTTTGATCCCTAATTCAGAAACACATGAACGGATCGCTGTGCGTTTGTAAACCACTGCACATACAGGCTACTTGTTTATGTGCATTGAGCAGATTGTCATGGAAGTCGCAATCTCTTACTTGGATTGCGTTGCTATACTACATTTGGGCAATTTGATTATTACAATTAAATGGGAATGGAAGATGCAGGGGACACCGTGCGGTTGTTTCAATGGGTGTGCCTGTGGTCCAATTACAGGTTGTTTTGCACAGGCCTGCCAGTGGGACCATTTCCTCCCTTCTTAAAAAACCCAATTTCTAATTATAGCGCTTTTGATTTTATGGACGATGGGTCAAAGTCAAGGCTGCCTTAACAAGGCTTTGTTGTATTTTATTTTGGATTAAAGATTGATGCTCTGTCAGTCTGCAGCTTATTTTCTGTGGTCACTCTTAAATTTTGGCCCTAAAGACACTTGTATTAGCATTAACATAATACACAAACACAGATATGTTGCCATAAGGCTACATTAATTAGGGCAATAGGAACTTGGAACTGTTCCCCCAATTGAGCCTGGCTTCCCCCAGTGTATTTTTTCTTCTCCATTTCTGTCAACTGATTGAATTTGCAATCCAGGTTAATTGGAAATGTGTATCTTAGCCTACATTTTTGCAAATTGTAGAATACGTTGCTCTGGGTTTGTTTTGCTGTACATTTCAGATGAAAAATCCACCAGAGGGCACTGTCTACTTTTTTTGCAAATCTGAAATCTTAGGCCCCGTTTACGCTGTCAGTTAAATGTGACCCAATTCCGATTTTTTTTGCTCATATGTGACACAGATCGGATCTGTTCCATGACCATGTGAACACAAAAAAAATGCAAGCATTCAGATATTCAGAGATCATTTCAGACTCCTTCATATGTGGAAATAAACCAGATATAAATTGGATATGTGACAATGCAACTCTCATGTAAACAGAGAGTTTAGATTGGAGAGGCAGATTGGATTTATTGAGGCATTTCGTTTTGGACGTCAATAAACTTGCGACAATGTGGTACTTCTCCACGATTTAATCATGTAGAAAGAAGGGCGTGTGTGGAGATGCCGTCGTGGTAAACAACAACAACAGAGGAAACATTGAGGAGGAAAGTGGTCAGTGGTCGTCGGCAGAAGTTATCTGCCTTCTTGCCTTGCTAATCCAGCTGCGGAAGCTGGATGTAATCATGCCACAGCTTGTCTTGCACAGTTTGACAGAACTCGTTCCATATTAGGCACACCGATGCACTGTTTATGCCAAACAGATGTGCTAACGCACATCTCCGATGTGTTATTGTAGGACAGGTTTGACACAGCATATCAAATGTTGGTTTGCTCATCCTAAAATTTCGGACAATAGAAGATTGGAGAAACGTTGTAATGGTGGTGTACTGGTGTGGGGGATATTTTCTTGGCACACATTGAGCCCATTAGTACCAGTCGAGCATCGTGTCAATGCCACAGCCTACCTGAGTATTGTTGCTGACCCTTACCACAGGGGGGTACACTGGTTATAAAGGGATGGACATGGTCAGCATCTTCTGACTACGTTCAGCAGGATAACGCGTCATGTCATAAAGTGTGAATCATCTCAGACTGGTTTCTTGAACATCACAATAAGTTCACTGTACTCAAATGGCCTCCACAATCACCATTCAATCCAATAGAGCACCTTTGGGATGTGATGGAATGGGAGATTTGCATCATAGATGTACAGCCGACAAATCTGCAGCAACTGATGCTATCAAGTCAATATGGACCAAAATCTCTGAGGAATATTTCCAGTACTTTGTCGAATCTATGCCACAAAGGATTAAGGCACTTCTGAAGGCAAAAAAGGGGTCCAACCCAGTACTAGTAAGGTGTACCTAATAAAGTGGCCAGTGAGTGTAGACTGATGCACAAGAACCTCCTGCTCAAAGCTGCCAGATTTTAGCTTAAAACTTAGCAAGTGTAGTTTCAGTGACACACATACATGCACACAAATTCTTATTGGCAATTTAAAGCATGTTATGTAAATCTATACTTGTGTAGTTTAATGGTAGTAAATCTCTCACTAACTTGACCCACTTGTCCTGTAAAAATCACATCTGCTGTCCTGCAACAGAACAGTAACCCGGTGGTTGCCCTAGTTTCACAATCAGATGGTGTGTTACAGTTAAGTGAGTTTCTTTGTGAATCATTCAGACAACCAGTTCATTCAAAATTATGTGATTCATTTAGGAGTGAAAGAACTAATTGTGTCTGAATGAGCCAATAAAATGTTCACTCAACTCTTTTTTTTCATACAAGCATGTCTATTAACATAGTTATCATCTTGTTGTTATTATTATGATCTCTGAGAACTTTATTATTAATGTTACTGTAATATTGCCAATTGTTTTGTATACTGTATGCACTATACTGTAGATTTTGTTCATACCATATTCTGTGGTTAACTTTATGTAGAAGTAAAAATATCAAATAGTTTCAACTTGAATCAATATTTCATGTTCTCAAATTTATTTATGATATGTTTATTTATTGGAGTTCAAACAACAAAGATTTATAGGCACCCGAGTCTTTGGCAGCCCATAAAAATCAAAGTTATGAAATCTGGCACACAGAGAACTCTCTGAACAGCAACCAAATCTTATTTGGAGTCTGTAACTCACTTTTTGCTTGTGCCATGAACTGCTCAAAATTACCTTCACAAAATGCTTTAAAAATACTTTTTTTTCAAACTCATTTGCTGTTAAAAACAAATCAAAAAATTTAACTCAGATCATCTATGGATCATACTGGCAAAAAGTTATGTATTTCGTGTTGATGGACAAGTCTGTGTTCATCTTATTAATAAATTTGTTCACAATCATTGGTCAAATGGGATAAACCATTAAATTATATTTAGATTTAATGTAGATTTTTCATCCACTTTGACTAAATTATCTTTTATTACAATAGGTTTTAATTGGTCTGATGCTCCATGCCATGCCATTTTAGCATTAATAATAATAATAACAATAACAATTTAATATTAAAATATTTAGGAAGCAAAATAACACCATACATTCAGACCTACATATCCACATCTTGCATACATCTGCTCTATGCTTCTAGCGATAATAAACTCCTTGAGGGTATAAGTGTGTGTTAAACACAACAAGCTTTGATATTGCAATTCTCTCCACATTATGTTGCATTACTGACTAAATTAGGCCACATTAAAGTTTCAGTTCTGATCAGACGCATGTTGTTCGCAGGGAATGATGTGATAGTTGTTTTGTTGAGAAAACAAGAATAATTGAACATATTCGCATTTGAAAGCGGAAGCCGCACGCACACAGGGGTTAGTTCCTGCGTAATTACACAGCCATCTGTCCATATCCCATTGGCATGCTATAGACCTCGCATGGCATTGCTGCCCTGATCTCTGTGTGGTTCAGTGGTTCATCCCATTAAGAAGAGACTAGCTCTTCCCAGAGAGACATAATGGCTGTATACTGGAAGAAAGGACTTCTCATTTTCATGTCTGACTGATGAACTTCATAATGGCGTGAGACCAAAGTCATCTTTACATGCTGAGATTCAAGTATTATTTAATTTCTGGAAGACTACTGATATGTCTGAAGCTTTAATGACAACATAAAACCCTACAAATCTCATTAATACACTCCATATGGGATTCTGGACCACAAAACCAGTCACAAGGGTCAATTAAATTTTTAAAAACTTTTTATCACCTGAAAGCTAAATAAATTGTCTATCCATTAATGTTTGTTGGTATAGGACAATCTCTGAAATCTGAGGGTTCAGAAGAATCTAAATATTTAGAAAGTTGTCTAAATTAAGTTCTTAGCACTACATTTTACCAATCCAAAATTAGGTCTCTATATTTAGGGTAGAAAATTTACAAACTGACTTTCAGGAGTTCAGACTTGGATAATGCTTGACTAATTTAGCAGGTTTGACATGCTGTCCTGGGAGAGAACACTGAGCTCAGAGATAGATGAGCCCAAGGCTCCCGCCTGGTCAATGAGCACCAGGAGGGCTACTAGATCAGGTAGTTCTCGAGAGCTTCCCAAGAATAGACCGCCAACCGCTCCAGTGTGTACGTATTAGGTGCTTGTGACTTTAACTTGTTACATGTGTTTAGACTGGGGAGGAAACCGGAGTACCCTGGGAAAACCTACATGAACATGGGGAGAACAGGTAAACTCCGCACAGAAAGTGCCGACTGGCTCAGCTAGTATTTGAACCAACAACCTTCTTGCTGTGGGGTATCAGTGCTAGCCGCTAAGCTGTTGTGTCGCCCGATTCTGAAGAGGGAGAAGGGATGGGAAGGGGTTACTTCTGTTACCAGTTTGTCCAATACCTTGCTGTTTACGTTGGCAGACTTGAGATGCAGAGCAAAGTTGACCGCGACAACGGGGTTCGATTCCGGTGAAGAACGGTTCCAGAAAACAGGTAAGATAAAAACGAAAGCTAAAAAGTAATATGAACAAGTAAATAACAGGATGAGAATGTGGTAATATCTAAAAATGTGGTAAAAATTGGGGCTTTTCTTTTTATGGATTGCTTTTTGAAACACTACGGTTGGGTTTAGGGAAGGGGTGGGCTGGTCAATCTCTCTTTTATAAAATACTATTGGTTGGGTTTAGGGGAGGGTGGGGGTATCGGTCGGTTGGTCAGTCAGTCAGTAAGTCAGTCAGTCAGTCGACAGCAGCCTCTGGTGGATTCATGTAAGAACTGCATGCGTGAATGGCACTCAGAAGAGAAATTTGAGATCTGAAAAAGCGTACACAGCGGCCTCTGGTGGACTCGCGAAAACTCCTGGGACGTATTTTGCTTTCTCCAGAAATGTATATAGGGATACATAACCAGAATAAGCTTGGGTTGAAAAAATCATAGATCTGTAAGTGGAAGTGACAGTGACAGACTTTGGATGTTTATTATTTTTCATAATGCAAATTTGATCACTTTTATAGCACACTAGCTGAGATATTCTCAAGACAGGATTTTAAGACTGGTTGTGGTCTAGGGTCACATGAATTATTGACCTGCACATTAATGCACATCACTTTTATGCTTTAATGAGCAAGAGCCTATAAAATGCACAAGTTTACAAAAACAAATCTGGAGATGGAAAAAGAGAGAGATTTTCACCACCCACCATGCTTTTCATCTGATGCGCAGATAATGAAATGATGTTTGTTGCAGTTTAATCCGATGTAATAATCCGTCGCTCTCAATCTGCTAGTGCTTCCCAATCCTAGTTGTGGAGGGGCCCAGCTCTGCACGTTAAATGTGTCCCTTATCTGACACATCCAGTTCAGGACTCGCAGACTCTATTAATGAGCTGATAATATAAATCAGGTGTTACATAAAAGAGATATCAAAAACGTGCAGTGTTGTGGTCCAGTGTCAAGAACCACTGCATTAATCACTGCAAATCCTTTCAGAGGTTATTAAATAATCATAAACTGGAGCATACTGTCACATCAATAGAAATACAAGGACATGCTTACGTAATTCTAAATCAGAATATTATGGCATTACTATATTAAAAGAATTATAGACGCAATTGTGCAAAGAAATGTGAATTTGAAATGACAGAATATGGGTACACTAAAAATGCTGGGGGTTTTATCCCAAATTTGGGCAAAATATGAACAATATCCAATTGTTGGGTTAATATTTAGAATCTTTTTTTAAGCCAGGATTTGTCCATATTTTACAAATATGTAGAAAGTACAAAGTATTTTGGTACAAACAGCCACACATTCCTTTGTGTATAATAAGTTGTTGGTTATTACACTTATTTACCTGGCCAATACATAAACAAATTGATTGATTGATTGATTGACTGACTGATTGATTGATTGATTAAGTGAGAAAATTAGTCACGTTTTTTATTATAAATAAACGTGTGTATATTAAATGCATTAAGTGTGTAGGGGCGGGACAAGCACATAACTGATGATGATTGGCTAACACAAAGTTATACCAACATGAATGACATTACAAGCTTTGTTGAAAGTAACCGGCTGTAATGTACAGTATCTTATATATTTGAAGGATGTAAAGTAATTTTAATATTTTATTTAACTAAAAAAAATATTACTATTAATAATATTCTAATAATAATACTGTAATATTTATACTCTGTTTGGTTACATTACTTAATCAGCATAATTTATTTTTAGACTTATTTGTTGGCCAGTTGTGATAAATAGGCTATTACTAGTTCTAAACTATCAGCTATGTTTTATTATAGGAAGGATAGTGTGGCACGGGGGCTCAGTGGTTAGCTCTGTGGCCTCACTGCAAGAAGGTTGCTGGTTTGAGTCCCGGCTGGACCAGTTGACAATTCTGTGTGGAGTTTGCATGTTCTCTTCGTGTTTGCGTGGGTTTCCTCCGGGTGCTCCGGTTTCCCTCACAGTCCAAAGACATGCACTCTAAGTGAATTGAGTGAACAAAAATTGGCCGTAGTGTATGAGTGAATGTGAGAGTGTGTGGGTGTTTCCCAGTACTGCGAACATGTTAAAACATGTTTTACACAGTAGTATAAGTTGCTGGTTCATTCCACAGTGGTGAACGCTGGAATCACACTTAATGAAAATGAATGAATGAAGTGAAAGAATAATATTTATAATATATATAATATATCTCACATTGTTCCACAGCAACATTGATATAGTATAGAATATTGTAGAATCTTTTCTAGTTATAATTTATTTAATTTAGTGTCCATTTTATTCAACATTTGCAAAAAAATAAATTAATTGTGCATGTTTTCTTTAAAAAACACAATAGTTACTTTCCTGGGTAATTAGTTACTTTTATAGTGAAGTAATTCAGTTACTTAATTATTTACTATTTGTGAGAGGTAACTAGTAACTATAAATAATAACTTTTTTAAAGTAATGTGCCAATCACTGGCGAGGACACAATAATCCCCAAAAGATAGTGTGTTCACACTTGGTTTGGTTCAATTAAATCAAACTGATGTGAAATATCTAAAACTAAAATAACCAAAAATAGGACATTTTGTGAGATATGACCATACCTCAGACCTTCATGTGATCTGATGTGCCCAATTCTCATTCAATAATATAGAAACGCATCTTGCACCAGAATTTAATTTATGTGTTTACACTATTTTACACATTTTTAAGCTATGAAGTGCTTAAATATACAGAAACAAACTGTTACCCTTATGAATTTTGTTTTAATATAGTAAGTACTAAAGTATACCATGGTTAAATGATGGTTAGTGTTGTAAAGTCGAGGTTTTTATTTGGTTAGTTGCTGCATTTGGATAGAAATGGTTCGTTTTTTGCAGCTATAATAGCCTTGATCATTTTACTCAATGGTCCCAACCTAAATTGCGTAATACTCATATTTTAATTAAGAGCTAAAACGCAAAAGTGTTTGTGTGAGGATTGAGAGAAAATATCATTAACACAATATAACTAAATGAAAACGCGCGCACGTGTATGTGTGAGAGAATGAGAGATGAAGCGCAAAACTGGAGAGGGAGGGAGAGAGAGATTGGGTGATCCAGATGAAAGCAGAGATTATTTATTTCTCTGGGGGAGAGAGAGAGAAGGAGGGAGGGAGAGACAGCAGCATTGCTCGCTGATAGTCTTGTCAGAAACTGCGCCGATCTAATGCGTCTCTCATAAACGCGCCATTAACAGTCGACCAAGGGCTCGCCGTCTTCAAAGTTTGGATTTCCTCATCCATCCCGTGCGTACTCTGTGCCAATCCGAGCAGGTAATACTACTTTACATGTCTGGTGTATTCTCATAAATGTGTGTTTTATGGCTTTCCTTTTAAGCTTTTCATTCCTTAGTATTAGCACCAGCGAAACATCTGTTGAAACATACCAGGACATCACGATTTCGTGTGTATTTAAGTTTATAAAACGCGACAGAGTTTGTGAAATTGTCACATAAATCCCAACCTGTCGATGAACGTAGGTATGTGAGGTGATAGAGATGCTGTTTCTCGGCGCGCGCTGCTTCAGGTGATTTGTGTTTTAATTATTACTGGAGAAATTAGAGAGACAGACTGCATTTTACACCGAAAAGTTGTTTAACACGTGATTTTAGTCACAAAACAAGAGTGAAGCCTTGAGTGTTACAGATTTGCATTTGAGCGACGTTGCATCACTCCGCGTGAGATTTTGAAAACTGTTTTAAGAGCAGGTGCTCCGTAATGCCATGGCAAATAAATATGCAGCTTCATATTTCAGAGCGAGATGAAATAACAAATTAATTATTTATAAGGTTCATTTTGTGGCACAACGTTCCCTAATGGGCTTATTAATGTTTTTGTTCGGAGGCTAAATCGGTATTCGTGATTGGGCACTTGTCGCATTTTTTCCTATTGTCGTGTTGTCCTTGCCATTCCTGAGGTATTCTACCGTTTATTGTACAAGTAGGCTTAACTCGAGAGTGGTTGTTTAGTGCTGAGAGAATTTCAGGGTTGTGCTATTCTTCTGAGGGCCAAATGTCCTCACAAATATAGTGACATAACATGTTTGAAGTGGTCTTCAATGTTGGTGGGGTTCGTTAACTAAAACCAACGGGTATTAGAGGAGTAGTATTAAAAACATTCCAGTTAGGTTCTTACTAATATAGCTTACTAATATAGCTTCAAAAGATATAACATACAGTTATAGTCAGAATTATTAGTCCCCTTTGATTTCTTTTCTATTTTAAATGTTTCCCAAATGATGTGTAACAGAGCAAAAAAAATTTCAGTATTTCAGATAATATTTTTTTCTTCTGGAGAAAGTCTTCATCGTTTTATTTCAGCTAGAATAAAAGCAGTTTTTAATAATAAAAAAAACATATTAAGGTCAATATTATTAGCCCCCTTAAGCTTTATTTTTTCCATTGTGTACAAATCAAACCATCTTTATTCAATGTCTTTCCCAATCACCCTAACCAGCCTAGGTAACTTAATGAACCTATTTAAGCCTTTAAATTGCCCTTTAAGCTGAATACTAGGGTCTTGAAAAATATCTAGTAAAATATCAACATGGCAAAATAAATTAGAAAGTTATTAGAAATTAGTTATTAAAACTATTATGTTTAGAAATGAGTTGAAAAAAACTCTCTGTTTAACAGACATTGGGAAAAAATGAACAGGGGAGGGGGCTAATAATTTTGACTTCAACTGTGTGTATATGAGGGTGTGCCCTGTGTCCGCGTAATTCAAAAATGTTAAGAATCATAAGTAACGGGGTCTTTTCACATTCAAAATTTGCCACAGGTTTTCTGTGAGTATTGTGTTTAGGCGTAGAGTTAGGGTAAGGTAATAAAATAAGCAGTTTTTAGAGTATATAATACATTATGTCTCATAAACCAAGCATGTGTGTGTTCTGAATGCATAATAAAATATCCACACTGGCACATTGACATTTTGATGACATTTTTAATTTTCACCTGGAGTTGCACCTGTTAGCTCTTTTAAAAAAAGTCTTGTCACTAATTTAATGTCTGTTTGTCAAACCAGTGCATCAGAGTCCCACACATCTCTTTCATTACTGTTTATTATTGCTTTCATTCAGTCATAATAATCGAAGGTCTTCAACCTTTTTCATGCACAGGACTTTGTTTTGGTGCTTGCATTGCAAAGCCATTAAAATACATTATAGATGCACAAAGTCTTGTACGGTACGTTTTGCTTTTCATTTTAATGTGGGAGGGAAAATGAAACATTTAGATGAACTTCACTTACAAAAGCAAATGTATAAAGGCTCGGTTTTCTGTGAATCTCAGCATACTATTATCAATCTAGCAGTTGACGGTTCAGCTTTGGTTGAAGGATGCCTGCTTATTTTTTGTTTAATGAATTCAGCATATTTTGAAATAATACTTGGCAGGCTTTGTACAGTATACCATCTCTACAGTGCAGCTGAAAAACTCCGCTCTTATTATTAGCCACATGAAGATGTGTCTGAGTCTGCTGTTAGTTGCCAAATACAGTGAAATACAACGCTTTGCAGACAGTTACTGTCAAACAAATTAGATTTGAGATTTTCATTATCTTAGCATTTCAGCATATAAACTAAACCATGCAAAAACAACAACAATTAGTGATTTGGTGTGTAATTTACAAGATGTCATTACTTCTGCCTTGCTGAATAGGATCACTGTCGAACCTTCTAGAGATTTTTCAGCTGCGGGTCGTTCAGTAGCTGCTGAAACAGAGACGGTTTTACCCCCGTGCCACACTTAAACAGTCTTTGCAGCCAGAGAGGTGTTTGTGAAAGTGACAGACGCACCCACAGGTGAGCTGTGAACTCGACTGAAATCTTGCACATCCTTTTAACACATAACAGCATGATGCAGGATTTCCCAGTTAACACTCATTTACAGGATTTCACAAATGCTAAGCCTCTAGAACAGATCTGTTAGAAATGGTTAATGGCCGTGACGGGCTCAGATTTGGGAAGTGCCAAAAAAAAACAGCGGTTGAGCAGATGAGAAAATGGGCCACAGTGGATTAGCAAAGGGAAAAAAAAAAAGTTGGTAGTATTGATGCAGGATTAGCTTGATTGCTGTGAAATTGCATTACAAGACTGAAAGAGACTCTCGTGGAATAAAACAAATACAGTCGGTGGTGGTCTAGAAATGCAATACTGCAAAATAAATCAATTGTTTGGCTAGCATTCAAGTCTATTCGAGTTATTAGGGTCATCTGTGGGGTACAGCAATCTCTCAATCAAGAAGCTTTTGAGCTGTAATGGATGTCATTTGTTTCGTGAAGGTATAGTTTAGCTATTATTGGAATAGGACAGTTAAAGAGAGAGAGGAAACGAGAGAGGAGATTAGTGCTGGAAAAGGACCATGAGCCAGGGTTCGAACTTGGGTCACACAAAGTGCTGTTGCACCATATGTCAGAGCACAGCCCACAAGGGAATGGCTATGACTACACTGTCAAAAATACCCTGTTGTACACAAAAACAGTTACAGTGATAATGTTTCAGCTACAGTTGAAGTCAAAATGATTAGCCCCCTGTAAAAAATGTTCTCTTTTTCAAATATATTTTCCAAATTATGTTGAATAGAGCGAGGATTTTTTCACAGTATTTCCTATAATATTTGTTTCTTCTGAAGAAAGTCTTATGTTTTATTTCAGCTAAAATAAAAGCAGTTTAAAATTATTTATTATTTATTATATCAATATATTTTATTATTTATGATATCAATATATTTTTATTATTTATTATATCAATATTTTTTATTATTTATTATATCAATTTTTTATTATTTATTATATCAAATTGTTTTATTATTTATTATATCAATATTTTTTATTATTTTTATATCAATATTTTTTTATTATTTATTATATCAATATTTTTTATTATTTTTATATCAATATTTTTTTATTATTTATTATATCAATATTTTTTATTATTTATTATCAATTATTTTTATTATTTATTATATCAATATTTTTATTATTTATTATATCAATATTTTTTATTATTTATTATATCAATTTTTTTTATTATTTATTATATCAATATTTTTTATTATTTATTATATCACTATTTTTTATTATTTATTATATCAATATTATTAGCATTTTTTTTTTTATTGTCAATGGATCAAACCATTGTATACAATGACTTGCCTAAGTACCCCAACTTGCCTAATTAACCTAGTTAAGCCTAAAATGTCACTTTAAGCTGAGTAGTAGTATGTAGTAAAATATTATGTACTGTCATCATGGCAAGGATAAAAGAAATCAGTTATTAGAAATTACGTATTAAAACTATTATGTTTAGAAATGTGTTGAAAAAACATAATAATTCTAAGGCTAATAATTCAAGTGTATGTGATGTCATTGGTGCCATACATTTTACAACTTAAATCTATGAAAATACATTAAGCAATAAAATCTTATATGCCCAGCCAACTTTAACTATCAGTATATGATTTTTACTTCAGAATATGCTGATAACCAAAAAGATAATGCAGGTGAAAGAGAACAGAAGAACAGAAAGCTTCAAACTGAATCAGAGTTGATTGTATAAGTGGCCTTACAATGCATTGTACATTTTGTTTGTACAGTAGTAATACCTTTAATGAAGAGGCTGTGGAAGTTGCTGTTGTCTCCACAACTTCTTGGCTGATCTCTCTCGATGTAAGACAAATAACGAAAGATGCATTCGTAGTGGAAACTCTGGTAAGAGTAGACAAACGAGGATAACTGAACACGGATAACTAATTGAAAGTGGAAAACAAGAAGTTAAAATTTTAGAGGATTTCACTGTAGGAGAAGTTTTTGCACAGCTGTATCTATTTAAACCAGAGTACACCGACCAGGAATTTGTAAAATATTTGTAAACAACCTGCATTCTGGCCACCGAAAGACGCTTATAATTGAGTTTCACTTCATAAGACATGCGTTAGCCCCTTGGTGTTGTAGTTTTACATTTGATTTATGCCCTTTTGGAAGCTTAAAAAAAGACCACTGCCCAACACCATTATACAACATGAAAGAGCCAGGATAAAATGTATAATACTCCAACTGTGTTTGTCTGAAAGAAGAAAGTGATATTACACCAAGGATGGCTTGGGAATGAGAAAATCATGGAGTAATTAAAAATTTTGAGTTAACTATTCCTTTAACGGGCAGCGCAGTGGGTAGCGATGTTGCCTCACAGCAAGAAGGTTGCTGATTCGAGCCTTGGCTGAGTCAGTTGGCGTTCCTGTGTGGAGTTTGCATGTTCTCCCCGTGTTTGCGTGGGTTTCCTCCCTGTGCTTTGGTTTCCCAAGACATACGCTATAGGTAAATTGGGAAAGCTAAATTGTCCATAGTGTATGTGTGAATGAGAGTGTATGGGTGTTTCCCAGTGATGGATTACAGCTGGAAGGGCATCCACCGCGTAAAACATTTGCTGGATAAGTTGGTGGTTCATTCTGCTGTGGCGACCCCTGATTAATAAAGGGACTAAGCCGAATGAATATTCCTTTAACTGATGGTTTAACGAAAAGGAAAAAAATAATCAAAAGAAAAATATATAGGGGGACTTGGTTATAAGGACTTACTTTGCGTCAATAAAGAAGCATTTCAAGTTTTTATGAAGTTCGCTTCATGGCATGGCATCTCATGGCAAGTAGTAAGACGTCTGGGTAATTTTTTTCTACTCTTTATGAGTACTGTGCATTTATTTTACAGTATTGTTTCGCATGTGCACACTAGGTACTAATGATAGTCTTTACACTAACTGGGTAATAATTACACTAAACCTACCCCAGAAGCTAACCATGACACATATCTTATATAACTACCTTTTTTTGATAAGTATATCACCTTATAATTTTCACCTGCTATATATATGGGAGAAATGCAGTTCCGAAAGCGTAAAATCATGTAAAATGTGCACGCGAGGAGGTCAGGAATCTGGAAAACTGTTGCGAAAAGTTTTCCTTTCCCTTCACAACCAGTTGCCTATAAAAATGATAGGCAGAACTGACCATATTATGTGTGGTCTAATTTAGCTAGCTGTTTTTATTGTTGCCGTGTTATTCAGTTATAAGATCCACTGAGTGAAAAGAAGAGAAATAAAACTTTACTCCATAGGCGATTGACATCATTTATATTCATTTGAAAACCTTTTGTGATAAATAATTCCATATTCAACGAAAACCTGTTTTGGAGAATATGTAAGTGTGTTAAAGGGATAGTTCAGCCAAAAAACGTAAAAAATAGATAATTAAAAATAAACTTTCGCTCTGTTGAGTGATTTTTTTAACATTTTTAACAATTTTTTTTTTTTTTTAGCATTCTTTACTGGATAGTTAAATGGATAGTTCAGTCAAATTTGTACATTTACTTACCAATAAGTAGGCCCACACAGAGTCTGCGTGCGAAGAATTCCGCAGATTTTTAGCCCATCATTGAGTCCATTTATTTACTTGTGTAAATGTGTGTAAATTTATATTTATTCGGTTTTTAAAATAATTTCAGTAATATTACTGACAAATATGAAAATGTTAATATGATTTATTTGCAATACAGTTTGTAAAGTAATATTTTCTGTCTTTTGGTAGATTTATTATATGAGAGACTTGCTTTGTTTACCAAATAAGTGGATCTAATTAGATTTGCATTGTAAACACTAAATAAAAGTTAAAAAGGTATTATTTTTATTCCATATATTAAGTTTTAGTTACAATACTCTCAAAATCATTCCACTTAAATCTGCAGATTTTTTACAAAATTCTGCGCAGAAATAGCTAAAAAGGTTTGCAGATTCTGTCTGGCCCCTACCGATAAGATGTTCCAAACCTTTATGAGATTTTTTTCTCTGCTGAACAGAAGATATTTTAAAGAATGTTCGAAACTAATAGTCATTGACATCCATAGTAGGAAAAAATACTAAGGAAGCCA
Source organism: Danio aesculapii (assembly GCF_903798145.1). Classification (NCBI taxonomy): domain Eukaryota; kingdom Metazoa; phylum Chordata; class Actinopteri; order Cypriniformes; family Danionidae; genus Danio; species Danio aesculapii. The sequence goes on from NC_079457.1 coordinate 42,031,204, forward strand.
TGGCTACTGGTTTCCAGCATTCTTCAAAATATCTTCTTTTGCAATCAACAGAAAAAGGCCTTATACAGGGTTGAAACTACTTGAAATATCCCTTTAATGGCCAGTAAACAAAACCTGATTTCAGTTTTTGTGTACTCACAAAACAAATAAAAATCTGAATGGCTAAATCTGTCTTATAGAAGGATTCTTACTAAAGTAGCAGCAAAATCAAGTTAAGACAAGCACCCAGACAAGATTAAATTCCCATCTGAGATTTCCAAGACACCAGTGAACATCGCTCCTACTTTTCAGAAGCAACTCTGAATGATGTCTGCAGATCACATTAGACCTGATCAAACAAATGCAACATCTTGCAAGTAACGAATGTAAATGTAAGCCACCCATTGAGTATTATGTTTACATAATTGTGCACTGAATTCTTTTAAAAGGACCCCAGAGTCTGCTAATACGGCGAATGTCAGCATTATTATCTGTGATTCTAAAGGATGGAGCTCTGAATCATTCCAGCCCCCATCCTGCGTTCTATCACCTCCAGCTACTCAACAAATTACGCCACTTATGAGAGTAAGTGCTGGCAACCCTGAGCTAGACAGAGTGGAGAACCTTTGCAGGAACATATGCTAGCGAGTTCACATTTTTCATATAGCTTGTTATCACAGCGCAAAAACACAACATGCTACGCTCTCTGCAACACTAGTGAAAGGAAATCACAATCAATGAGTCACAATTGACACTCTATATATATATATATATAGATTAGGTTATTTATAAACATGCTCATGCCCATTAGCGCTGTGTCACACAACATCGTTTTCACCTCCTGGATGGTGCCAATTAAGAAGTGACTTAATTTTGGAGACTCATTACAGCAGTTACCCTCAAGATCTGAGATAAATATATTCAGTGCAAACTAATGCGCGCACATAACCAGCCGTTTGTGCAAGATAAGCCTTTCTGGTTTCCAACCAGTCCAGCATCCTGTGGGCCACCTTGATGCTCATATATAGCAAGCACTTTCAAGCTAGATTTGTACCTTTTGCCCACACACTACACACCTCCCACTGATTCGTTTTGTAAAATCAGCGTATGGACGGGTGTATTTCAGTACTGCAGGCGCTGAAGTCTCTTGTCCAGCGTTCAACTCGTGAGCTCAGATGTGCTGTTGGCAGTTTTACGCAAATAAATAAACAGTTGCTAATCATATCAGCCTGCAACTAATGAGCTATTCTCTTTGATGGATTTGTAATCTCTGTAAACACCTCCCATTATCGTAAATGAAAATAGGATTCATAAAGGGCTTGTGAAACATTGTGATTGGTTTTATAGCTCATATAATTCAGGTTTATGATTATTATAAAGTCGTGATCGTGATTTTGTTGTTAGCATAGGTGCTTTCAGGAAAAGGCATTATTACGCATTTATATGTAATGTTTCTTGATGCACAATAAAACACCATAGTGATACAACAGCATGTTGAATATCTGATTTATGTAGAATATCTGATTCAAAGTACAGCAAAAACAGTACCATTATACAAAAATCTATATTAAATAAATAACAAATTTGTTTTCTATAATATATTGTAAAATGTAATGTATTTATTCCTGTGATTTCAATGCTGAATTTTTTATTACGATTAATCCAGTCACCCAATCCTTAAGAAAAGATTTCTATTTGCTGCTCAAAAACATGTATTACAATTATTTCAACATTTTAAACTTATTGCTGTACTTCTTCACTTGAGTGTGTGTAGAATTGTAAAAAATATTTCACAGTATTATATATATGAGCAATATCACACGAGTATCAGTGTATATCGCACTGCTACTTGTGCGATATTGCGTTTATACAACAGTTTGGCGGCATAATCGTGTATATAAAAAGAAAATCAAACATAAAGAGTCTAAAAATTCATTTGTATGATGAACTACTTTCGTCTGGCATTTATTCACATCTGCAGCTGATGTCAGAACAGCAGAAGCGATTGCTACTTCACCAATGTCACTTTAGAGCTAGTATTGGAAGGATTCTCTAGCGTAATGTCTAAAATGATGACAAAACAGGTGATTTTGCTCGCATTTTAAGATTATAAGGCTGAACGGCATGAAATGCCATCAGTCTAAAGAGATTTCACAGGATTTCCTGTTGTAATCGGGAGATCACAATAATTAACCCCGCAAAAATCCAGAACAAAGAAAACACTACCAGATTACTATTGTATAAATACCGCACTACTACATACAAATCAGAGAATTCGACTTAGAATGTCACTTACCTGATTTATAATGGTTTGTTCAGCTCTAGTTGAAACATATGCTGAAAAAAATGCTGTTTTTCTCCCCTAAGGACTTAAGCCTCCTTTCCACTGCACACGACAAGCGACAGACCAGAAGTCATTCATTTCCAATGGAGAGTAGTCCGGGAGCTTCATGGAGTTCCAATCATCTCCATATAGGGGAAATTCTGATCCGAATTGAGCTGCGGTTCCATTTAAATATTTGAACTCCTGCGACTTGACCGGATGCGACGGGCTGACCGGATGTGATGTATTCCAGTGTTGTCTAAACAGATCCGTGCGTGCGAGATGAGAAATATATATTTTTTCGATATTTTTTTATTCAGAAAAAAAGTCTATAATTAAAAAAACATTTCTATTTATAAATGAGTAATAAAAATATAATTTGTTTATGTTGTCTCCACATTCCCTCCAAAATTTTTAGCGGTCTATGAGTTTCTAGTATTCATTCATTCAACCATGGTGAACGCACGGAGAATAACAAAAATATATTGTCCATCAGCAGCAATTTTTATAGTCCTCTGCAAACTATAGTCCTCTGCTTGCTACTTGTGTGGGCAGAGTAATACACAAGGGTAAAGAGGCTGTAGGAGTGCTGATGTTACTTTAATATCTCACAGCTATCAGCCAATCAGAATCGAGAACCAGACAGAACTGTTGGATATATACAGACAGAATTATGAATTCTATTAATTATTATCAGAATTATTAAACCCCCTTTTTTAAATATTTCCCAAATGATGTTTAACAGAGCAAGGAAATTTTAACAGTATGTCTGATAATGTTTTTCTTCTGGAGAAAGTCTTACTTGCTTTATTTCGGCTAGAATAAAAGCAGATTTTAATTTTTTTAAAACCGCTTTAAGGTCAAAATTATTAGCCCCTTTAAGCTATATATTTTATCAATAGTCTATAGAACAAACCATCGTTATACAATAACTTGCATAATTACCCTAACCTGCCTAGTTAACCTAATTAACCTAGTTAAGCCTTTAAATGTCACTTTAAGCTGTATAGAAGTGTCTTGAAAAATGTCTAGTAAAATATTATTTACTGTCATCATGGCAAAGATAAAATAAATCAGTTATTAGAAATGAGTTATTAAAACTATTATGTTTAGAAATGTGTTGAAAAAATCTGCTCTCCATTAAACAGAAATTTGCGAAAAAAATAAACGGGGCTAATAATTCAGGGGGTTTAATAATTCAGATTCAACTATATATATATATATATATATATATATATATATATATATATATATATATATATATATATATATATATATATATTCATTCATTCATTCATTTTCTTTTAGGCTTAGTCCCTTTATTAATCCGGGGTCACCACAGCGGACCGCCAACTTATCCAGCACGTTTTTACGCAGCGGATGCCCTTCCAGCCGCAATCCATCTCACACACTTTTTCACACTCATACACTACAGACAATTTAGCCTACCCAATTCACCTGTACCGCATGTCTTTGGACTGTGGGGGAAACCGGAGCACCGGGAGGAAACCCACGCGAACGCAGAGAGAACATGCAAACTCCACACAGAAACGCCAACTGACCCAGCTGAGGCTCGAACCAGTGACCTTCTCGCTGTGAGGCGACAGCACTACCTACTGTGCCACTGCGTCGCCCATACATATATATTACTGTATTTTACATATTCACAGAGCACAATTGTAAAATTCAAAAGACTGTAATGATTAATTGTTGACAGAATTCTAATTTAATCCTTTTAAAGTCATCTGAATATAACAAATCACAAAAAATAGAATATGAAACAAATGTGATATTGTATGTTAATAGTGTACAATTATATGGGCCATATAACAAAGCTTTAAGCTAACAACTAATTCTGTAATCAAGTGGAGGACACATAGACGTGTCTGTAACATTCCTGTAGCGCAAACAGATGAAAAATGTAATAGCAATGCCAAGGACATAGGTCTGATTTCCAGCAAATGCATAAACCGATGAGAAATATCATCTGAAAGCAGTGCAGCTTTGGATAAAAGCATCTTGCTGTCTGCATTATTGTTTTGAAGAAGCCTTAATGTTGTAAATAAGCATAAAGCATACATTTTGAAGTTGTAAGAAGATGTTAATTGTTGCTTTTAAGTGCACCGTTCCCCAAGTACATGCCCTCATTCATGCCAGCTGAGGTTCTTCTGCTCAGCCGTTCTCTGAACACTCTTCAGGGGTCATAAAGAGTGAAGTTCAGAGCTCACAGCACTACCATACATCTGCGCCAGTCATGTTGAATGCCAATAATTTCCAGCCCCCTTAGCACTCTCACCAACATATTAAAGAAAGCTCATATAATGAAATTATTTTTCCCTAATATGCGGATATGGGCTAGAGAGGATGAGATGCTCCCCTTAAGACCACCATATCCAGCTCATCGACGTGTCATGAAAGGCCCTTTAGCAGGAACTAACATGGAACAGTGGCAATTATAGTGTAATTGAGATACACGGACAACTAAGCCATTACGAGGGTCATGTGAGCTTTAACGCTCTCGTTCATTCTCTCTCTCCGTCAAATTACTTTCAATCATTTGGATGATATCATTTTCAGGCAGAGGCGCTTTCCACCAACTCCACCTCGCTTAGACACCTTTTCTGCATAATTTTGTTTCCTGTTGCTTGTGAAAATAGACAGAACTGCTTCCACTTTACCATTTGTGATGAAACAAAGCAAAAAAGCAGGGCTTTGTTTGCGAGATACGCAAGTTGAGGCTTTTTCTGAATCACAATAAAAGCTGGCACCTTTTGTGTGCGCTTTTGTGCTTTCTATTGCATTGAAAGTGCGATAAATACATGCGGGACAAGGGAGCAAACATAAATCAGTCATGAGGACTCTTCCCTGTAGCCTCATTTTGTCCGCCATTACTCCCAACTTGAAGATAAAGAGAGACGGAAAAAGAGAATGGAGAATGAGATGAGGAACAAAAAGAGATGAGGCATTCGCCATTGAAAGCTTGATCTTCATTATGACGGCGGTGATACGCACACGCTTGTTATTTTAATACTGAGCCTCTTTCTGTTTATTTATATTGGGAGGGGAAATAAAAACACTGCAGAAGTGCAAATCAAATTACCGCTCTTGGTGTCGTAATATAAATGTCTGATAATCAAATTTACAATATTGTTTACAATCTAAGACTGTGATAAATCAAGGTTTGTTGTTCAGCTCATAACAAACCACAATGGTAGACGTGAAAGATTTTGTGCACGCTGCTTTCCTTTGTTAATGTTGTTCATGTTTAGAATGAATTGTTTTTAATATGAATAAACGGCATACATTGTGGGTGTGCTCCTTTTAAAGTACACCATTATGCTTTTTTAGAGATTACCTTTCATTCTACAAGAGTTTTAAAGATTAATAAAAAATATGTTTGTCTCCTAAATGAAAGAAATCATTCTAAACTCCAGAAACGAGTTGTTAGTAATTCCATTTTCACAACTGATTCACATAGATCCATAACAGATTTACATATTGTCTTCCGATTGGCTACCCAATGTTTATTTTTTAATCACTCTTAAACAGTTCAGTTGTTTTACAGTGAGTACGTTTACATGGACACCAATAATCTGATCTTAATACGATTAAGACAATACTCGGATTAAGAGTCTACCATGTAAACAGCGATTTTAAAAATATATATTTTTATTACCTTAATCCAACAAGTCATAATCGAACTGAACAGAAATCGAATTAAGACATGCAAAGTATTTTAGTTGCGTGATTGAAGTGCAGAACAGACATGTAAACACTGCAATCTATTACTACAAACTATTACAGTCATCTAGGATTTTTGCAGCATTTTCCGACAGGACAGTCTATTTCAGGTGTCCACACTCTGTCCTAGAGGGCCAGTGTGCTGGAGAATTTAGTTCCAACCCTAATCAAACACACCTGAACTTTTACTAGATACTAGAAACTTCCTGGCAAGTGTGTTGAAGCAAGTCGAAGCTAAACTCAGCAGAACACGGGCCCTCCAGGACCGAGTTTGGACACCCCTGGTCTATACACACACGACTGTTTGACACTATTCTCTGCACCTACCAAGTTGGTGAAGAATCACAGACACCTGCATTGCGAAATGTGGAGGGTTTTTTCCTCAATATTAAATCAAATTTCTTTAAAACAACACTCTTCCATCAGTTCATACTCGCATCCAATATCTTGAATATTGAACACCCGAAATTATATGAAACTCCGGAGGAAATGCGGATAGAGTGTGATGCAATGACGTTAATCGATCTATGTGCTGTAACATGTAAAACGGGATCATGAAAGAATGTTAACACCTTAATCATATTATTGTCTTATTCAGATTAAGGCAAGTAATTCGATTACTGATGTCCATGTAAACGTAGTCATCGTCAGTTCCATGTCAAGAAGATGCCTGTATTATCGAGACACACTTTCACTAAAACTCTTAATATTGACCAAGTTGCAAAAGTAATATCATACTTCATATTTGCAGTGTGTTGTTTATGACGAGACAGTTTGCGAGAGCATTAAGTCAATGAGTGGGTTTATTAAACAAACCTCCAAAAAGTATATCTGATGCAACATGCACAAATCTCAATGTCATGTTCATATTCCACTTTAATTGCTGCTGTCATAAAAGGTTTTGTTTAATTATACCAGGGATTTTTGGCCCCCTTATCTTACATTTGAAGGGCATTTTTGTTCATATTGGTGTCATTTTACCACAAGGCCTTGTTCAGTTCCAACTGCAATTCATATTCACTTGTTAGTGCTGATCTAGAGGAATTACACAGCAATAACATATGGCTCGTTTCCACTCAGCAGTATGGTTTGGTACAGTACAGTATGCAATTATTTCCATTTCAAAATGGCAAACTGTTTCTACATTTAAAGAATGGACTTCAGTGCACAAAACGACTCATGCAGCTTTCCTGAAGTTGATCACAACTTCACCACACCTATCAACTAAGTCTGATTAGAGTGACCCGTACCAAGTCGGTGCACTGTACTGATCTGTACTGAGGACAAAAAATAGGAAATAATGTATCACAATGTAAGTAAAAATTTAGCACTGAGAAATATCCTGTCGCAGCTGAAAGGGCATCCGCTGTGTAAAACATAAGCTGGATAAGCTGGCGGTTCAATTGTGCTGTGGCGACCCCTGATGAATAAAGGGACTAAGTCAAAGGAAAATAAATGAATGAATGAAATATCCAGTTCCACTTGTGCTTGCACATGAGTTTTGGGGCATTCAACTAGTTCTTTCAATGTTTTCATGATGAAACTCTTATTACTGAAATTTTATGGTAAAATCAACTGTCCTGCAGTTTCTGAGGTCTGACAACTTCCAGAAATTGATACATAAATTTAGATCAATGATGATTGATTATTGAGACATGCTGGAGTACAATAATAACTACAATAGACTGGGCCAATCAGTGGTGTGTTTCCCAAACAACGACATGACTCACGGCTGAACTATCATAGTACGATGCATCATTTGGGAAAAGAACGGTGAATGATCAGTTTTTCCTAAAATTCGTAGTTTCTCTGTCGCAGATCCATCATTTGAACCACGTTAGTTATAACGTAAAACGCCCATAATGATGCTCTAAACGGGGTAGAGTAACAATTTCTTCAGAGAAGACCCCCTTCATTTCTTTGTACAAATGTTATTGTTTTACATGCACAAGCATTTAAAAAAAATCCAATATTAGTTTTGCTAAAAACATGCACTCACTTTCCATATTAATTGAAATATATGTAAATGGCACATACAGGGCCAATATTTCCTTTACAAATATTATTGAGAACATATTCTATTCTAAAACATAAAATCACTTACAAAAGCTATCACATACTCTAATCTCATATATAAATCATATAAATAAATAAACAATGAAATGAAATTAAATTTAATATTTATTATTTATTGGTAAATGAAAAAATCCTACTTTAATAATAATATTAATGATGATGATGATGATGATGATTATTTTTATTATTATTCAGTATATTGTAAAAGTCTACTTTTACAATTTGACACATGCAAACCACTGCAGAAACGTTCTAACCAACAGGCCCATGGCATATACAGTACAGGTATTTAATAAATAACCTACTTTAAACTAAAAGCATAACGTATGCTATGTATTTTTGTTTTGACAAGCTTAGGATACATAACATAAATTCCGCTTTTAAATAATAGGTCACATATAGCTTTCGTCATGACCCACGGTTGTGTTCAAAATGACATCAATGTTTTCAAAGTGCACTGCGAAGGGAGCACAGTTGTAAACATGAAGATCGCTAAAACTGAACTGTAAAAATTAATTTTGAAAGCAAATTACATTTAAGAGTGGTTTTAATGCTTTTTTTAAATAATTCCCAGTTTAAATGTTGGAATGCTCTAAATGAATAGGGCATAGAAGGGGTAACTGGGAACAAAACACAGCCAGGAACTATGTTTCTAACTACAGTTCCAGACATGTAGTTGCTAGAATACAAGTTTGCAACGCAGTTTGCGAATGTTCGTTGGAAAGCCAAATCAACAAACTATGTTTGTAATGACGAAACTTTTGACCCTAGTTGGCTAATGATGCTTTTTGGAAACGCACCCCAGAGCAGAGTACGTTTTTAATAAAAATGTTTTTTGAGGGAGATTGAATCTTCAAACGTAACAATTTGAGACTTTAAATTAATTGAGAAACATATATAATATAATAAAATTATAGTGTTTTTGTCCCCTGAAACCTGTTGAAGGAGCAACCCAAAATATGGGTAACCTATTCACATGGAACTTATTCTATATAGTCAAAAAGTCTACTTAAATGGGAAATTTGTAAATGGTGGGAGTGAATGTCTTAAAAAGCAAACATCAGACAAATATGTTTTTGGATGATACAATTCATTCCTGTTTAAAGCAGAATAATATCCATTCAATTTTGACCATTTTATGAGCACATTTTACTGATAACCATACAGCCAGAAAGATGTCCAATTAATGTCTCATATTACATAATGCATGTTGAAATTGGCAACAGTAAACAATGTGGTGGCATTTAATGTCCAAAAATGGTATTTATTTATTTGTTTATTTATTTTTTTTTAAATGTTCCTCTGTCTGTCATTGGTCACTGAATAGACAGCCACACCACACCCACAATTATTGGACTATTGGTAGAGCCAGTTTTGGTTAAGCCAATGTAAAATGCCATAGTATCAAATTGTTGACAGACTATTAGCTGGGTCATTCATAAATGCTATTGCATATTGTTTTTCTGAATATTAAACAGGGAAATTAGTCTTTAATATCAACAAAATCAATTGAGCAAATACATTTTATTGCAGTTGTAAACGAAAAATAGAGAGGGAGAGAGAAATGATTGATGTTTTAATATAGCTATGTACAGTCAAACTATGTATTATTTCAACAGTTTCACTATCTGACTCATGTGTTCTGTCCTCCTACAGACTTTCTTCGTATTTCTGCCTTTTGGCCTCATGTCTCCTTCTTTTTGATCACTTTGTTTTTCCACCTTCTCTTGTCCTCGTCCTCCTTTCTGCTCTCTTTCCCAAGCAACTTGTATCGTGAAGCGCATTTGCCCATCCATGTTAGCCAGTCAGCTGCTGGAGCAATTACAATCACGCACACACACACACATACACATTTATAATGTATTCTGTTTAAAACTCATTCACCCGTCTTCACACGCTGTCCCTCGCCGGACATTCTTTAAATAACCAAACCTTTGATGTACAATCTAATGTTCTAGATATATCCGAGGCTGAGACCATAGACCGCTACAGTACAGGCAGAGAGCATTACGCAACATATTATCGGAGTAAAATGTGAATACAATGGGAAGTAAAAAGGAAGCGAGCCTGCAATGTCTTTCGGTGACCTGATTTTAGATAATCCACCTATTTAAAACTCTGAATCGTCACCCCGGGCCCTATATTTGGCTGCTTTGTAACCAGTGTGCCTCAGGTTATATAGCATAGGAGATGAGGCTAATTGCTAATCTGTTAGCGCTGTGGGTTTTTCTGTGTTGGTGTGACAGGCAGCTTTGACAGTTTACAGTGAGAGGAAGCAGCCAAAACTCTCCAGATGGACACTTTCCAGTGAGTTTGGCCTGCTGATTCAGTTTCCTCTTTGGTCGGCACTTCTGACTCTCAGTCAATGTGTTTTTCTTCACTGGCGTAGTGCTGTTCTAGCTAGCCGAGCATTTCATAATGTGTCTCTCAAGGGGGGAAAACATCAGTATCTGTATTGCAACAAGTTAATGGGTTGTTAAGTACCCTTTGCGATAGTGTGGGAAATTTTTCAGGCCGATGGTTAATTTCAGACCAAGGGCACAAAGAGGATAAATGACGCTGAGAGTTTTCGTAACATGGCCACCATTATCTTCATTTCAATCATTAGCTCTGGCTTCAACAGGGAGCGGATTTCACTGCTGAATATTTTACACTTGCCTTTCTGTTTTCTTCCCTTTCATTTTCCTGCTCTGGTGCAGCTTCTGTGCTCTTCGATCTCTGACGCTGATGCCTTTCGCAGAGGACTTGCACTCTTCCAGCGTGTCATTTCTCTGAAGAACATTCATCTGTAAAAGAGAGCTCGGATTTGAAGTGCTGTAGTTGACCAACTTTTATGTTATTTATTTTTGTTAATACTTTATTCATAAACACTTTAAAAAAGCGATGGGTTCCACTCGATGGATTTGTGTTGGGACAACATGAAGGAATTAGGTTAGATTAGGAGATTTTACAAATTGAAGTGGATTGAATATAAAACAATTAAGTCGTCGCAAAAAAAAAAAAGCCCAAGAATTGTGCTGTTTCAGCTCATTTTAAATAAGTAGCTTGAACTAGGGCTGTGCGATTTGGGGAAAATATCTAATTGCAAATGTTTTTTTTTTTGGCAGATGTTGTGATTTCGATTTGATTTGTGATTTAATTTTATTGTCAAGCTTCAGCTCAATAATCAGTATCGTAGGTTTTTACTGCTAAAATGCCGGGAGTGATAGTTAGGAACTAAAAAGATATTAACTTACTCCAACATTTATTCAAATTTGTTTTAAAATATTCAGAAATGAAAACCGTAAACGCAAATAAAATGACCTTACTTTAAACAAGTTGACTTTAAATTAGGGAGGTAATGTAGCTTATTATAAAAACATTAAAAAATGATAAAAATACAGAACATTCAGCAAACTAACATGGCTGAAACAACTCTGAAATTGTACTTTGCTGTTGCTTGCTACTAGATTGGGGTCACTGGCAATACTTTAATTGGATTTTTTAGCAAGACACTCCTCATATAGCCGCCTGTGGTGCTTTTTTATGTGCTAGTTGTTGGATTTTCTCATGCTGTGGCAACAATTCTTACAAATGACCTGTTTTTGTTCGGTGTCTGTGAGTTTAAAACTAAAATATTCCCTTATTATCGATGCTCTGTTTTTCTTTGATAATAATTTGTCTATTAATGCTTCTAAAGCGGCAAATGCCCTCATCCCACTCGTCCATCTATTTGTTTGTTTTTTATTGTGGGCGTTCCACATAGTTCGGTTGCGCAATTCTGATTGGGCAGAACGAATTTGTGCTCACTCTATTGGCTAGTAAGACTATCATACACATACGGCAGTCACGCATTTGCTATGGGTTGGGGAAATTAAATAATACATATATATTTCATATCACAGCCTTTTGCGATTAGCTAATTGCAACTTTTCAAATCGCGATTCGATGTCGATTAATCGCACAGCCCTAGTTTGAACAAACAGCATATGTCATTTTTTAAATGAAGCTGACATGAGTTTTGTTCTTTTAATGTCCAGCGTTGAACTGTTCAACAAACTGGTTAAAAAGACTAGTAGTTTACCACGTTAAAATAAATGGTTTGCACAATTCTGCATTTTCAGACGGCTAATGTTCTTACATGTGGATCAATTGCAGACACATAATTTGACATATTTCTTATGATATAAATAATCAATGCATATCTAATTTTTGGTCTTCAATGGAAAAGCTATATTCCATATTTTAATGAGTCTGTTTTATTTCATTTTAAGTTAGAATAGTTTGTATAAATAAATGGATACAATATTTTAATTAAATTACTTAAACCAAATATATTTTAGTCAACTAAAATCATATACAATTTAGTAGACTAAAAGGATTCAGAAGACTAAAATATGACTCAAATTAAAATGGAATTTTAGTCATAAGACTAAATCAGAATTTGCTGTCAAAATTAACACTGTTAATGGCAGGCATTTGGAATGAATCTGAGCACGAAGCTTAATTTGTCAGAATGTTTATTGATATTTCTATTTAGTCTTTTGTATGCAGCTATGTATATTTGGTTCATGATGACGCTGTATGTAGGGCAAAACATTTTACAGTTAATTGCATCATAATATGAATAGATGTGTACTAGTTCAAATGAATCATGTCTGGCTGGATGCAGTAACGCACAGCTTGATAAGTCTACATTTGATTCATGAAGAAATTACTCCTCTGAACTGATACTTTTTAGCTAATCAGAGACGCCCAGTACAAACGGTGCCATTGACAGATTAATGACTCCTATGAGTCAGATTGTTTAATAAATCAATTAAAAACCTGAGGAAGAATTAATGAGTTAGTGAATGTATAATTAAGTGATGGTTAACTCAAAAAAGAAAATGTTCTCACCATTTACTCACCCTCAAGTTGTTCCAAACCTTATGAGTTATTTACAATAAAAGATACTTTGAAGATTATTAGGAAACAGTTTGGATATCTTCTGTGATCAGCAAAAGAATAAAAATCATAAAATATTTGGGACAAATTGAGTGTAAATTGTCATTTTGCTTTGAAAGAATTAAACAAGCAATACAATTTACAGTTTACTAAAGTTGTTACTTACATAGGAGTCTGTGATATATTATTATGTCTTTAAATATAATTATAAAAAAGCTGCATAGGACGTCATGGTGGCTTAGTGGTTAGCACTGTCGCCTCACCGCAGTGGTGTTTCTGTGTGGAGTTTGCATGTTCTTCCCATGTTCGTGTGGGTGTCTTTGGGGTGCTCCGGTTTTCCCCCCAGTCCAAAGACATGCAGTATAGGTTGAAGTGGATAAACTAAATTGGCCATAGTGTGAGTGAGTGTGTATGGATGTTTCCCTGTACTGGGTTGCAGCTGGAAGGGCATCCGCTGTGTAAAACATATGCTGGATTAGTTGGCGGTTCATTCTGCTGTGGCAACCCATGATAAATATGGGACTAAGCTGTCGGAAAATGAATGAATGAATGATAAGCTGCATAATTTGGAACTGATATAAACACAAACTTAAAAATGTCTAATACAGCTTTAGCCGAGTGATATTTCCTTTCATTTATTAGCGAAATTAAATAAATCAGAACTGAATTAGTAAACCTGTATGGACTCTAGCCCAAGGACACATTCATATACATTCCCTCTTATTGTTCATTTTAATACATGCTTCTATCTTGGCACAATTCCAGAAGGGCAGCAAGGTTTTCATTTGAAGTTTGGTCCCATTGGAAGTGCCTTAATATTTCATACATCTATTCCAGCCACTAACTAATTACCCCAGTACAGTGTCGAGCCCTACAGTACAGAGCAGGAGATGAAACTGTGTTTTAGATCGACTGAAGGAAGGGACGGGGGGGATGGAGGAACACGTCACCCTCCTTTGAGATTTGAGATCTGGAGAGCTCTGAGATCCGCTGTTTTCTCTTGAAAGACATCACAGACATCTATAGCCTATTCTGAAAAGTTTAGCAGTGCAGCTATACTGAGTGTTCCTCAATGAGGCTTCATCTTTGAAATGCTGTTCTACATCAGCATCTCTACATCACTTCAGACACTTTCACAGACTGTAGTTTAAAAAATAGGCTTGAATTTAATTGCTTTACTATTTTTGAAGTAAATATCTTGATTCGACCTGAAGTTAATATGATTTACAATCGGCCATAGAAGAAACTGTACAAAAATACAAGAGAACATTTAATAGCGTACAACTTAATAAAGCATTGTAAAAAGGACTGACAAATGGTCAGTATTCATTCATTCATTTTCCTTTTGCTTAGTCCCTTTATTCGCCACAGCAGAATGAATCGCCAACTTATCCAGCATGTTTTACACAGCGGATGCCCCTCCAGCTGCAACCCAATACCGAGAAACATCCATACACACTCACATTCACACTCGTTTTACAAGCTGAGTCTGTATTAGACATTTTTAAGTTTGTGTTTATATCAGTTCCATATTTATCATGGGTTGCCACAGCAGAATGAACCGCCAACTATTCCAGCATATGTTTTAGACAGCAGATGCCCTTCCAGCTGCAACCCAGTCCTGGGAAACATCCATACACACCCACTCACACTATGGCCAATTTAGTTTACCCACTTCTTCACCTATACTGCATGTCTTTGGACCAACCCAGGCTCATTCCGATCACATACCCCTATATACATTTCTGGAGCGAGCAAAATATGTCCCACGAGCTACGATTTTTTGCCGTTTTGTTTTCGCGAATCCACCAGAGGCCGCTGTGTACGCTTTTTCAGATCTCTAATTTCTCTACCGAGTGCCATTCATGCCTGCTGTTCTCACGTAAATCCACCCGAGGGCGCTGTCGACTGACTGACTGACCAACCGACCGATCCCTGCACCCTCCCCCTTCCCTAAAACCAACCAATCATATTTTAAAAAGCACCGATTGACCCGCCCACCCCCTTCCGCAATGTTTTGAAAAGCAATCCAGAAAAATAAAAGCCCCCTGATTTTTACCACATTTCAGATTTTACCACATTCTCACTCGTTTATTTTATTTTTTAGCTTTTGTTTTTGTCTGACCTGCTTTCTGGAGCCATTCTTCACCGGACTCGTACAACATTGTCGTGGTCAATTCCGCTCTGCGTCTCAAGTTCGCCGTCGTACGTCTCAAGCTACCGGACAAACAGGTTACAGCGGGAAAGCTGTCAGCTGGTAAGCGAGAAAAGGAATGCCGTCATGCTACCTCATAGCGTTCGTTTTAAAGACGAAATGGAGCCATACGTAACTCTGGCTACATAATTTGCGATCTCCTGAAATGTATATAGGGCTACAATTTCAGAATGAGCCTATGTTGCTTTGGACTGTGAGGGAAACCAGAGCACCCAAAGGAAACCCACTCGAACACAGGGAGAACATTCAAACTCCACACAGAAATGCCAACTGACGGAGCCGGGACTCAAACCAGTCGCCTTCTTGCTAAGGCAACAGTGCTAACCACTGAGCCACCGTGTCGCCCCAAAAGGTCAGTGTAATCATTTTAATTATGTATGTCCCAGTGCATGCTGGGAAGATGGAAACTGCAAAAATAGAGAGAAAGCTTTAATCAAAAAGGAAAACTTCATTTAAATTCATGACTTATTTTCTCTAAAGTTGCTAGCTGTTCGACTTGCACTGAGTCTAGCATACCATTGGCGTTTTTATTATTATTTCATGCATTATTTACCTGATGCATGAATCATTTTTGCAGTCCTAGTTGACTGTTGCGAGGAGATTTAAAGCCAAAGCATTTAAAACAACAAGCATTGCACAAATGCCAAGCTGTTTTCTCTTGGTACCAGTCACTACAAAACATTTCAGGTATTTTTTATTTCTTCATCCTTCACTTGTAACCTTCTACTTTGTTCACTCCATCCCTTCTCCCCGCAGTCTTGTCTGTTTCAGTGGCATGTTCTTGCTCTTTCTCTCTCTTTTTCCCTCTGATTCTCCCAGGAGCCCAACTGACCTAATTCTCCTCTGAAGACATGGCTGCACTCGCAAACGCTGTTTCTCACACTCGCATCTTTCATATCCCAGATTCACCTCACCTTATGAAAAACAATATTTTCATTTCATCAGCTGTGGTAGATCCATGCGGCGTCCTCATTAAACTGCCATGAAGCTATTTTGTTTCATTCACAGCAACTTCAGCAAGGGGTTTGCAGCCGAAAAGTTTGTTTTAGTGTGCGTTTGCTTTCTCAGTAGACCCATTACTCTTGTTTGTTGCCAAGTTCTTCATTAGCTTGAAGACCCTTCTGATTGGGGGAGTCTGATTAATGAAGGTTAAAGCCGTGGTTGTAAATTGGTGGGTCACTCACAAACCATAATAGATCACAAGTTAGTTCTATATGGAAAGATTAATAGGCTTAGAAACTTTTAGAAAGTGAGTACGTTTACATGGACATCAGTAATCGAATTATTTGTCTTAACGTGGATAAGACATTAATATGATTAAGGTGTTTATGTGAGTTGCGTTTTGAATGTTCCTTTCATGATCCCATTTTACAAGTTATAGGACATTTTGATTAACTTCATTGCGTCACCATGAAATCCACATTTCCTCCAGCGTTTCATGTAATTTTGGGTGTTTCATTTTTATTTTGTCGACTTTAACTGCAGTTTGGCACTTTCACTTTCACTCAGGAACATTTCATGCATGCCCCCGAGACAATCGAGATATTGGATGCGAGTATGAACTGCTGGAAGAGTGTTGTTTTAATGGAATTTGATACCGCACACCATACGGGAAACACCCCCCCCCCCCCCCCCCCCCCCCACACACACACACACTTCCCCCCGCATTTCACGATCGAATTATTGGTGTCCATGTAAACATACTCATTGTGTCCTATTCAGTTTTTATTGACACACCAAAACTGTGTGACATCAAATTTTACGTCAGGGTTTTACACTCAAGTTAAATTTATTTGTCAGCTTTAAATTATTATTAGTACTTCTAGAGATTTTATGGTAATATTTTAATTAATGACATCTTTGAATGTTTTTGGATCTCTGATGTTGGTTAAGAAACCCATGACATCAATGTAAACATATTGAATCTTTTTTAATAAATGTTGAAATTTGATTATTTTTATTTTAAAATTATTTAGGACTCTTATTTATTTATTTATTTATTTATTTATTTATTTATTTATTTATTTATTTATGTATTTATTTATTTATCTATTTATCTATTTATCTATTTATATTTAACCCTACACAAATTATATATTCCTGTTGTAAATAACAAATGTTTTTAAAAAAATAAAATATTTTGTTATTAAAAAATATATTGTATATAAAAAGTAAATAAATTAATAAAAAATTTTAGACTGCAAATTTCAATACTAATATTTATTCAGTAAGGTAAATAGCAAAGGTTCTAATCGATCAATCAAATATTCAAAGGCTATAGGTGCGTCCTAAATCGTATACTTATGCACTATTCTACACCATTTTGTAGTATAAATAGTGTAAGTAGTGTGTTCACATTGAAAACTCTAAAAAGAATAAGTGCACTTTAAATATCCAGATGATGCACTTATTCAACCGTTAAAATAAAGTGTGGAATGTTGGACACTTTACACACTCAACAGCTGCTGCATTTCCCACATAGCAGAAGGGGCGGAGCTTTCGGGCACTGATGTTGGAATTTTTTTATTTATTTTGGATTATGAAAGCAAAATTCTCCTACAGGAGACATCATACCACTTCCTGAGTGTGAATGCGGTTATACTCATAGCTAGTATTAGTTTGGTCATTTATTTCACTAATTTGGCAACTGTCAAATGTCATCAGGGAAACGGTTTGAATTTCCACTTAATAAAAAAACGTTAGTGTTCCATTTGGGACAACACTACATTCCTATACTATGCTGTTGAGTGTGTAAGTGTATACGTGCATAGTGTATAGTGTGCCATTTTGGACGCAGCTTATATATTGATTAAATATTGTTGAAATTCTGCAAACTTTTATAACGCCAAATGTTGAAAATGTAGCAAATATGTAAGTAACTTACATATTTGCACACATAGCATTCTCAAAAGGAACTTTAAACCATTATTATTGTGCAGTGAGTAAAATAAACTTCTCAAGGTAATAATAATGACTTGATATTTAGGGATTAAACTTGCAGCTGCTCAGTAATTAGCACTGTCGCCTCACAGCAAGAAGGTGGCTGGTTCGAGTCCGGGCTGGGTCAGTTGGCATTTGTGTTTAGTTTGCATGTTCTCTGTGTTCTCGAGGGTTTCCTCCGGGTGCTCCGGTTTCCCCCCACAGTCCAAACCTATACACTATAGGTGAATTCAATAAGCTAAAATGTCTGTAGTGTATGTGTGTGAAGGAGAGTGCATGGGTGTTTCCCATTACTGGGTTGCAGCTGGAAGGGCATCCATTGTGTAAAACATATGCTGGATAAGTTGGCAGTTCATTCTGCTGTGGCGGCCCCTGATTAATAAAGGAAATAAACCAAAGGAAAATGAATGAATCATTCCTAAAATTGTTGTTGTTTTCTTTTTTTAACCTTTAACATCACTCTATTAAGAAACTGATATTACATTTAATAAGATTTGTCTATTTTTCAAACATTTTTATTACTAAAATATATTTTAACTATTACAAGTCTGGAAAAATCTGAGAAAATAAATAAATAATTTGAGTGGGTTACAACTTATTTCATAGGGTTGTAAACCTCTGTTTAGATATAGATAGATTTTATGGACTTTAGCCCAGCACTGTATTTAGGTATTGTAAATAATTCTATATTTCAGTGTTTTATTTTTAAGGCAGTATCAATACTTTAAGGATGCATAATGTTAAAGCAGGATTCTGAGGGAAAATAATTGTGCAAAAGTCTTAATTTAATAGGAAGCAAGCCTAAAGCTACTGCAGATGCTCAGCATTTTTCTTTTTTTGAGATGGTTTTGGCTTATATGGCAGTGTTTCCCAATCCTGTTCCTGAAGGCACACCAACAGTACACATTTTCAAGCTCTCCCTAATCCAACACACCTGAATCAACTCACCAGAACATTAGAAGAGACTCTAAAACCTGAAGTGAATGGGTGAGATAAGGAAGACATCTAAAATATGTTCTGTTGGTGTGCCTCCAGGAACAGGGTTGGGAAACACTGTTATATGGCAAATACTGCTTTGTGGGTGTGTTGTAAGATACCTCTACATTTCTTTTTGTGGGCCGTCTGATTTAGCATTTCTGCGATTTTAAGAAACAATGAATGACATAACAGTTTTTAATTGGCTGTGTTCATAACAGATGCTCTCCATTTCTGTTGCCAGATTTGGCTTGTATAACAACGTCCAACACAAAGCCTTTGTCCATCGCTGATTTAAATCTGTAAATGGTATCATCCCGGGTTGTGTCCTTTATTCTGTCTACTTTTTGTGATTGTTCGTTCCACTTTCACATTTGAAAACAGAGCTTCAGCATGAAAAGGGGGAGCTGGGTAAATGAACAATAGTATAAAGGATCAAAGCTTCATGAGAGTAGACAGATTGAGTCGAGAGACAAACTGTTTAGCGTACAATCATCAATTGGGTTTTGAGTGGAACAGAACATACCAGCTTCTGTGACGGTTGGTTTTACATGAAAATAATATAGTAGTGGAGAGCAGAGAAGCTGAGGCGTTTTTCAAACAGAATCTTGAACAGTCTGCAATGTTAGTTTAGCATCACAGCTGGTGAAAGAAACTGCCAGAAGGATTTGTGTTTGTGTGTGTGTGTGCTTTTGTGTGTGAATGGAAATGCATGTGAATGTCTGCAGGTGAACGTGATTTTTCTTGCACGTATGCGTTTATTGATCAGCCATTATGAATGAGAGATTATTATTATTATAGTTATTATAAATCTCAGATACTAATCAATAATTATTACACCATAAATCCCACCTTTCCACTACTAAATTCTTTGGCTGACAGCTTTATTTAGTGCCCTGACAAGTTAACCAACTAAATATACTGATAGCAGACGACTTTGAATGTTATTAAACTTTAAAACCTTTATTCACACTAATATTAATTCAGAAAACACAAATTATCCTATAATATAAATTACAGAAAGAGAAAAAAAATTGCCAGTGTCTCAAACAGTTCATTCAAATGTTGGTCTGTTTAAGAGCTTACTCTGCTCTGATTGGTCTGATGGCTTGTGGTTGATTGACTTCTTATAGCACCTCTAGTGGCCCGTTATCACTGAGTGGTACAGTATGGTACGGTTCTGCAGTGACAGTTGTCTGGTTTTTAAGTAAGATTAGTTGGATCGTTTTAAACACTCGTGTTCATCTCTCTTGCCAAAGTAATAATCGAAATAAATGCAGCTTTTGGGATTTTGAAAACCGCACCTTTTCAAATCACGATTTCGCTTTAAAATTGATTAATCGTGTAGGCCTAAGTAACAGTGTCATTGGTTTTACTGTATCAATCTCAGTACAATGGGATTTAGAGAAATATTAAAATAGATAAATGGATCAATTTACTAATGAAAGTGTAGCAATGCTACATATTAGGGCTGCACGATATTGAAAAAATCTAACATTGCAGTATTTTGTATTTATGTATATATATATATATATATATATATATATATATATATATATATACAGAGGCGCAAAAATGGGGTATGCAGTATATGCAGTGCATAGGGGCGCCGCACATGGGGGGGCGCCATTGTGCCAAAACTATTTTTGAAATGAGCCTTTTTAAAAGTTTCAAATAATATTGAATAAATAAATATATTTGGTAAAAAAAAGTTTATTTGGCATTTTATACGAGTTTAATATTGTATTTTATTAAATAAAAATAATATAATACCACCCCTCCCCCTCCGTAGACCAGTTGATTAATCCGTTATTCAGTTACAGTCACTTGTTTAAAATGGAGAGAAGAATGAAGAGGAGTAGTGCCCAAAATAGAAAACGAAAAAAAGAACATGTAAAACAATGCCTTAAAATGAAATCTGCTATGTCAAATTGGATAATCAGAGATTGGTAAGCTTATACTTTTATTAACATACTATTATTCACCTTCTGTTTTTGGGAAAGAGTTCATAAATCATAACCGCCACCTAGCCTGGGCTTTACCCAGGGCCGGAGCGAGCTGAACTGGCGCTTTAGGCGAACGGCGATCACGCCGCCCTCAACCCGTAATGTTAAGTGAAAAAGAAAGTTACCGGTTCGCGAGGACCGGGGGGTTCGCTGACGCCGCCCTCCCTATTCTGCCGCCTATACTGCAGGTCGCCTCTATAGACGCGCCGTTCCTGCTTTTACCAAACGTAAGAGCAGAGGAGGTGGTTTTGTCCAGGCAGGGGGACACCGTGGCTGCGTCCGAAATCGCATACTTCCATCCACTAAAGTATGTAAAAACAGTATAATTCGATGGGCTAAATACATATACCTGGCGTAAGTCCATGTGACTTTACGGTAGACGTTTGATAGTCGCAAATAACTTTTTTTTGTGAAGCATATAACTGACAAGCATACTGGGTTATATGATAACACATGTAAAAGTCATAAAAATCAATCAATAAAAAATACATTACATAAGGGGAGATCCATCATATTTAAATAATTAGATTGTACAGATAATTTTTTTTTATTATTATTAGAAAGGTTTTATGGCCTTCTTGTATCTTGTAATTGAGGTCAAATAATTATAAAATATTTTAAAATCTTTACAGAAAAAAATAAAGGAGGAAGTTATAGACATTACTTTAACCTGTATGTGAAATTTCCCAAGAACAATTATCAACTTCAGAGCAATATTGAGTGTATTATAGCCAGTTTTACAGTCAAAAAAAAAGAAACATGCATTCGTCAAAGTTAGTTATTTTGTAAAATGAATTAAAAAGCAACCCTGAAACCTGTTTACAAAAATCATCAGAAAATGTACAAGTAAAAAATAGATGTAAAAGACTTTCAGGCTCAGTGTTACAAAAAGAACATTTGTCTTTAAAATTTTAATACATATATTGCAGGGGTAGAACCTGTGTAATTTTTTTCTAATTAATTTCTTTTACCTTATTTGGGAGTAAAAACTTATTACTTGTTGACCAAATATCATCTACAAGAGGTAAAATAACAACGAATTCCAGTCAAACAGCCAAGTTTAAAGTGTTCATGTAGATGTAACTGTTTAGATTAAATTAAATAAACTGTCAAATCACACGAACAGTTGAGGTCAAAATTTGAGAAAACAAACATTTTTATTTATTTCATTATTTTACCAAAATAAGAGGATCATACAAAATGTATCTTTGTTAAGTTAACCTGAATATATTTCAGATACAAGAGAAAGTAATAATTGGTTTAAAAATAATTAGCGCACATAAAAGTTGCCATCCGCTGCGTAAAACATATGCTGAATAATTTGGTGGTTCATTACACAGTGGCGAGTAATAAAAAGACTAAGCCAAAAAAATTTTTTTTTAAAATTAATGAATAAATAGTGACAGTGTGAATGTTTTTAATACTATATTTTTAATAGTTTAGTAGAATTTTTTTTTTTTTTTTGTTAAATATCTGGTCTATTTTCTCAGCCATGAAGATGGGGAGGGCAATGACAAAATAGCAGTAAATGAGTTCAGAGCAGGTGAGGAGAACAGGTAAGAAAGGGTCAGATTGTATATCTATTTTAGTTATGTTAAGAAACATTGTAAATTAAGTTATTCTAGACTTTGCTGATTAAATGTTATAAAACATCTGTTTTGTTTACTTAATCATGAAGATGGTGAGGACAGAGAGCAAGAAAATGTAAATAGAGCCAGAGAAAAGAACAGGTAGGAATGGCCCCACAAAAAATAAATGAATAAATGGTAGGTCAGAGTTTTGCAAATTTAGGTATTGTTTGTCTTGCAATTTTATTCAGCAGGAAAATCTTGACAAGGTCTTCCCAAATTTAACAGTGGCATTAAGAGTTTTCCTAACAATGCCACTAACTGTTGCCTCTGCAGAAAGATCTTTCAGCAAACTGAAACTTATAAAAACATACCTTCGTTCAACTATGCACAATGACCGCTTGTCACAGCTTGCAATCATCTTCATTGAAAACAATCTAGCAAGGTCAACCTCATTTGATGAAATACTTGACAAATGGGCAAGTACAAAAGCAAGGCGTGTTAAAGTGCAGTAATCATTTAGTAAGGAAATTAAGAAGAAATTAATTGAACTTTTACCACTAATTGTTCAGATTTGTAAAATGTATTTGTTATAAAATATTGTTTACAGCCAGAACACTTGTCTATGGACTTCTTTTATTTTTGTTTGTATTGTGTGTGTTTAGATGTGTGGTCTTGGTTAGCCCTGCATCCTCACAAATTTTGTTATACGTAAACTCTTAGGGGGTGGGGGCGCAAAACTTGATCCCGCATACCCCTCAGTAAATGTGCAGTTGCGCCCCTGTATATATATATATATATATATATATATATATATATATATATATATTAGGGATGTCCAGATCCGATATTGATATCGGAAGTAGGTCCGATATCAGTCCAAAAAAACTATATCGGACTGCGTTAAAAATTTCCAATATAAGCAGTCCGTTGCGCTCTAAACTCCGTTACAGCTATTCTATCCAGCAGCGCCCAGAGCCAGCGTGCAAAGCCCATGTGATCACAACACTGCTTGCTAGCAAAGTCCCGTTAAGATTTAACATACTCTTCACACTAAGTTATGGTGTATTAAGATAGAAATCTAATGTGACATTAGCACACGCAGACGTTATCAACAACGGCACATCTCAACTGGTTTATTTACTTCACGTCAAGCGATCTTTACATTGTTTTGTATACGCTGCTAAGCAACGCAAGGCACCGAATGGCGGCGAATCGCACATTGTGCGAGCCTTAGAGAAAACGTTCACAATTTGGTCATGGCATATAGTGGTTCGTCCAGTGTGATACCAAATTCAACACCAGCACTTCCCACACATAAGACTTTACCTCAGCGGCCTGTTTCTGTGTGCGTGAGAAACTGAGAATACTCACCACAGACTCGCATGCTCTGCTGCTGCAGACCCACAGAGACGCTCTAGACACCAGTTCTGACTTTGTTAGTAGCTTTGAGAAGAGTGCGAGGACACGTGGAAAAGAAAAGCCTTTTACTAAATTGACTGATCCAGCTCTATTTGGTCCTCTATTTTCCTCTATTTGGGACTTAAAAATGCATTCAGCCAGGATTTCTAAATCGCCTAACATGTCCCGGATTCTGCTTTAGTTTTCTATAGCTGCGTTTTTGCATTACTTTATATGCAAACTTGGCAAACAACTGCTAAACAACTGCTAATGGTGACTGTCTTGTTCCAAAGTGTAAGATCTCTATCTGTTTTCTATGTTAAGGAAACCAAATTGTGGAATGATTTACCTGTTAGCCTAAAATTAGAAAGTAATATAAATGTTATAGCAGTGTACTTAAAATGTGGTTAAAAACAAAACAGCAGTGTTTACACAAATAGTTTACTATTAGTTTGTTGATACATCAATTTTATGTAAAGAATTATAATGTTGATCTGTTTTTTTGTAAAGAATTATATTTTATATTATGTAAAGAATTATAAGGGCAAAAATAATCTGTTTATAATGTGTTTTAATGTTTATAATAGTGCATATGTATCTTTTTTTATTTTCATTTTAGGTCAAGCCTCCCCTGGACAGGTGTTATAAAACCAAAAACCAAAAACAATTAATCAAATGCATTTGGTTATTCAGTGTAGTTGTGATGTCCATGTCAAAATAAATAAATAATACATTTTTTAAAATTGCTATAAAAGTTTGTATCAACATTTAAATCGATATTTATTGATGCTTAATGAATAAATATTTTTAGAGGTATCTGTATTTTAACCATCTTTGCATTTCTGCCAATAGGACTGGTCGATTAATCAAAATTAAATTGCAAACACGATTGAGCAAAGCTGCGTCAGCGTGTCAGAGAAGCAATGTTGTGTGATTAGTAGTAAATCTCCGCCAATTTTTGAGGAAGTGACACATAACAAATCGCAGGGTTAGAGAATTGTTATCAGGAGGTATTATGATGAGACCACAAATTTACACCTCTGAAATTATTCAAAGTCAGTTCTTTCTTTGCCTTTACATTCACAGCTATATTACACTACTTAAAGAGTTATATATGAAGCAGAATAGCATAATAATGACACAGCAATATAACAAAAATTTTCACTCGATTGTTTTTACTGTATGTTACACTGTTAGCGTTAATTTAGCATTTTCCTTCCATCTGAACAATTCAAGATATAAATACCACCTTCCTGTTTTTGTGGGTCTGCAAGCTGTTCTTGCTGTAGGGTTGCACATGCGGCCTTGCGTAATGTTAGAAATGAGTAGGTGAGGTTTATTTTTAAAGGGAATCATCCGGGTTTAACAAGTTCACATTTATCGGCAGCATTTGCGGCACATTGTCGATTCCCTCGGCTTGTAAAAAGGGTCTAAATTATTTTCTGTGTTAATTGACAGTATGCCATGATAGAGCTTAACCTGTACTGAA
Source organism: Danio aesculapii (assembly GCF_903798145.1). Taxonomy (NCBI): domain Eukaryota; kingdom Metazoa; phylum Chordata; class Actinopteri; order Cypriniformes; family Danionidae; genus Danio; species Danio aesculapii. The sequence continues at coordinate 42,056,843 of NC_079457.1, forward strand.
CCAGAATCTTTGATTTAACAAGGTGTCTGATTGCATCAGTCTGGCCTTTACAGTTTGTGCAGCATGTGAACCTGTATTGTGAACCTGTCACATTACAATACGAGCTATCCAAAGAGGCTCATTGACTATAACAACTATGTTAGGCCTGACAGCAAGCCCACATCCTGTAAGTTAGCATTGTTACTTGTGTCACATTTGAGAAGACATTTACATAAATATAAGGTACAGAGGCAAAATTGCTCCATTAAAATGAATATTCTGGGTTAAATACAGCTTAAATGTTTGATAGATATTCAGGGCATTATGTCCATTACCACAGAAAATCACATTGACTCATCCTTCAGTTTATAAAACCAAAATAATGATGCTGATAGAAAAGACTCAATTTTATGGTCAGTCATTAATGTTTAAAATCTTGGTATAGTCGCATCAAGTTTAAGGGTGAGACCGAAAACTTTCTTGCTTTTTGGTTGAAGTAGTTTGAGGGTAATGTTTAGATGTAAGTGTAAATATTCCATGCTTTTCTTTCAGTAACGAAATAACAAGGATTAAAAAAAATCCTCAGTGAGAAAACGGCTATTAAAAAGCATATTATAATTGGGATTCATATACAGTTAGGTCCATAAATATTTGGACGTCTACACAATTCTAACATTTTTGCTCTATACACCAACACAATGGATTTGAAATTAAACGAACAAGATGTGCTTTAACTGCATAGTGTCAGCTTTAATTTGACGCTGTAGGAATTACAACAGTTTGCATATGTGCCTCCCACTTGTTAAGGGTCCAAGAGTAATTGGACAGAATAATAATCATAAATCAAACTTTTACTTTTTAATATTTGGTTGTAAATTCTTTGCAGTCAATTAAAGCCTGAAGTCTGGAACACATAGACATCACCAGACACTGGGTTTCATTTCTGGTGGTGCTCTGCCAGGTCTCTACAGCAACTGTCTTCAGTTTGTTCATAGGGCAAGTGAAATGCAAGCACAATCGAATTCAGGTCAGGTGATTGACTTGGCCATTGCAAAACATTTTACTTCTTTCCCTTCAAAAACTCTTTGGTTGCTTTTGCAGTATGCTGTGGGTCATTCTCTCTCTGCACCATGAAGCATCATCCAATGAGTTTGGAAGTATTTGGGTTATTATGAGAAGAAATTATTGCCTGAAACACTTCAGAATTCATCCTGCTGCTTTTGTCAGCAGTCACATCATCAATAAATACAAGAGAACCTTTCCTTCTCCATACACTTCTCTTCCCATCACTCTGGTACAAGTTGATCATGATCTCATCTGTCCATATGATGTTGTTCCAGAATTGTGAAGACTTTTTTAGAACTCTAATCTGGCCTTCCAGTTTTGAGGCTCACCAATGGTTTACATTTTGTGGTGAACCCTCTGTATTCACTCTGGTGTAATCTTCTCTTGATTGTTGACTCTGACACACATACACCTACCTCCTGGAGAATGTTCTTAATCTGGCCAACTGTTTGAAGGATGTTTTCTTCACCCAGGAAAGTATTCTCTTTCTTTTTAAGAATGTTCCAAACAGTTGTTTTGGACCCTTAACAAGTGGGAGGCACATATGCAAACTGTTGTAATTCCTACACCGTTCAACTAATTTGGATGTAAATACTCTCAAATTAAAGCTGACAGTCTGCAGTTAAAGCATATCTTGTTCAGTTCATTTCAGATCCATTCTGAATTTAGGTTAGAATAGGGAGCTCTCCAGTGTTTGTTTTTTCTCAGATTTATGCAAGCTTGATGGACTGAACAGAAGAACAGAGCAAAAGTGTATTTGAAACTGAAAATTAACTTTGTTTTAGCCTGATTTCTTTTAAAAAAGCATGTCATGCCACTTTTTTATGTATTGATTGAGGTATTTCATGGACATTAGACTGGTCTATTCTTAGACTTCCCAAATACATTACAGTAAACAGTTTTGTTCTCGATTTTTTAATTTTGTAACCAAATTTAATGCAATTATACAACTTAACATTATACAAGAACAAAAACATAATATTTTATAAATGATTAAATGTTTATAAAATAGCTAAAAATGTAAGTTTAGACCCCTTTTATTACACTAATCATACACTGAAAGTTGCATATGATGGATGTGGATGGTTTTAATGTCTCAGTCACACTAACTCATGAATTTGAAATCGTCTATGAACATGCGTGTGCGTGTGCGTGTGCGTGCGTGCGTGCGTGCGTGCGTGCGTGTGTGTGTGTTCATTTTCAGTTGAGTAAGCATGTCTCAGACCAAAACAATGGTGAATTAAACTCAGAATTAGTGGGTAAGCAAATGTATCTTTTTCTCATTATTCCATTTAAGCATGAGTTACCACACTACCTTTCAGCAATAACCCACTCAGTGCAAATGCATAATTCATAAACAAGCAAGCAAGCACACAAATGCCCTCTCAACTCACTGTCACAACCTGTTTGTTGTCTCTCTCTGTTTGGCTCCCTCATCTCGATCCATCTTACTGTAAATCTGCCAATCAATCCTCAAACAAGAATGAGACGTCACAATTCGCTGCTGTGTTTGTATCTCAGTTCAGGACTATAGCTGTTTCTCCCTCACCAAAATTGATTTTTTTCTTCAGTCAATCGCTACTTTTATCTGCAGGTGTTCATTGACCAAAGGTTACACACACCAGCTCCTGTTTTAGCTCCTGCGTCTTCCCCACTGGGAGATATACAGTATCTATAGCTGAAGCACAGCCTGTAGGGAGACTGAGAAAGGTAATGATGCGGATGTCTTGTATGTGGCCCCGGCTGTGTGAGACCCCAGGGACCTCATTTAGAATCTGCTAGGACACAGGCATCTGTGTTAAAAAAAACGGCTGAACCGCTGAAAGGAGGGTCTCATGAAGGGTCCTTTTACCGCAGCTGCCAGCATGCTTTAAAAACTCGTTATACAGCAAAACCAGAGCAATAGGCACATCTCCTGCTGTACCGGACCAGCGAGAAGCCCATCTGCTTGCCTCAAATGGCTTCGGTTATGTTTGATTTCCCCTAATGGGTTTAATGCAACTTAAAAAAATACTAAGAACCAAGGCACATTCGCAGCTCTGGGTTTCTAAAGCAAAGGAAGTGGCGTGAGCATCATTTCATAGAAATCCATTTACGAGGCTTCATTTGCATTTGTTTTGGAGCTTGGTTTTAAAATATGTCCATAATCAATAATAAATAAATAATACAGCCGGCGTTCCTCCGGCAGACTGATGCTGTAAATTTACATCAGCGCACTGAGCAAAGTTTGCTTATTAAAAAGGAGGGTGTAAATTATTTTCTGCTCTGTTGTTGCTTGCAGACAGTTCGGTGATGAGGGAACTATGAACTATGTGGAGATCGCTGATTATAATTGGGCGGAGGGTTTGCTCATGCAGCGAGCAGGCAAACGGCTTAAAAAAGGGAAATGCAACATTTGCATTGGCTTCTCAGGTTCAGAAGAGAGTACAGCGAGCAGCAGGAGTGCCTCATTATATTGTGGCAAATCCACAATGAAATCAATTTATGCCATCACAGGTAACGATTCCACTTAATATTAAAGACAATGGCAACTGAGTGGAGTCTCAGACAGGAAGACGGATGAAAGCTTTGATGGCTTCTGTCTTTCTAATGAATAAAATCTGTCCTCCTACTGTCTTGTTGTACCTGCGGTCGTTTAACACAATGAGTTCTTCTCCTCTGCCTACACAAATCTCAAAATACCATTATGGGTGCTTTAACGTTTCTTAAGAATCACTGAACCGATTCTTGGCATATAAATCTTGCCATATCTTTTCTTCCCCATTTTACTAGAGTTTGACAGACACATCAACCAGTGGCTTTGTGATGGACTATGGGTTTTTTCTAGCTCCATTAGATGTTTATGGGTAAAAGAAGAAATCTAATTACATTTACAATTTTAAATACATGGAATGCATCGTAATGACAAATTAGCCTTATGTGCTGTTGGAGATGTTTTCATCCTCTTTGGGGTGATTCTGAGTCTTAATTTGGTCAAAACTTTTTCTGTGTTTCAGCTAGCAGAATGATTTTTGGCGACAAATCTTATTTTGAGACATATTTTGAGAAAATGCTTTGAGTTGTTTAAAGAACTCAACAATACACTTCGGGCAAATTTACTACCCTTTTGTTATGTTCGGGATGAAAGCATCCACTAAATTTACCTGCTGTAAAAATGCATCAGATACATTTTTTTTTTTCAATTTCTATGCATAAATCTGTTAATTAACCTCAGTCCTGATCAAAACTACTAAATTGCTTAGATAATTTACTGGAATTTAACTCTTTAATTGCCAAATTCATAAATGATGTCACTGATTTGGTGAAAAAAATACACAAAATTACGTATTTTAAATATAAAAAGTATTTGTTGACTAGATTTGTTTTTACTTTTTTATTAAAGTCTTGGACATGTGAAACAACATCGCCTTTCATGCATTGTTTTTGGTTGGTTTTCATTTTTCTCCCTAATTTACTGTCCTTTGTAACCACATTTTCTTGATTACAAAACCCTGACACCATATAATCATGCAGTTTTTGATGGTTACTGGTTTTTTCCTGTTGGGAAGAGGTGAAATTTTAATGCTGATCATCAGTTGGCACCATTAACCCTTTAGATAGCCCTGTGTAAAAAAAAAAGCTTGGTTTCTGGATTTTATATGGAGTATAACAGCAATTAAAGTGTGTGCATGTGTGCCTGTGAGTGTGTGAGAGTGACCTTTGTGCAATAACCTTGATGTGTCTGAGAAAATCCAAATATAAATCTCATATGCTTTCAAAACTACATGGAGTAAACAAAAACAAAGACTGTGTATTTATGCACCATCAAATGTGGTTACAATGGAAGTCAATGTAACAATAAAGTAGGGAGAAAAAAATTAAATCTAACAAGGCAGGAAAGCCAGTGTTGTTCCACATGTCCAAGACTATGATAAAATGTAAAAACAATCCAGTGCTCAGTTACTTTTAATATTGAGAATACATAATTCTGTGTGGGGTTTTTTCACAAAATCAGTGACATCATTTGTGAACTTGGCAATTAAAGAGTTAAAATCCTGTAATTTTTTCAAACATTTAGTAGTTTTGATCAGGACTGAGGTTGGTTAACAAATTTCTGCAAAGAAAAAAATATTAATCTGATGCATTTTTACAGCAGTTTAATTCAGTGGATGTTTTCATCCCTATCATATCAAAAGGGTAGTTAATTACAACAGTGCACAAGGGTTAAGTATGAGTGAAATAAAGTGTTCATCTGTCATTCAGAGGTAAAAAAAGAAAAGAAAAGAACATACTGTACTTATTATGACCCACTGTAAGCCACTGGCACATTTCTCATTCTTTGTTATATTATTGAAGATTACATTGTATATGATTCAAGCTGACTTAAATGATTTTAAGGCTTATTTATTATATCTTCTTCCTTATTTAAGAGCACTTTTGTTGTTTACTTGAGGGATGTGGTCACTTTAATAGCTAATGCATGGATCCGATATTCTGATACGCATAAGGTATAACAAATGTGCTTATGTGGATAATCACTGAGACGGTTATATTTCCAAGACAACTTGATGTGTATATGTGTGCTTTGTGCAAAACTGTGCCTAAATACCCTAATGTAAGATTTTTTTTACCCTATTGGTTCTACTGTAGTGGAAACACTTCTCAAATGATCTCCTTTTTTTCACAGACAACAGGTTTGGAACAACATGAGAGTGAGTAAATGATGGCAAAACTATCATTCTTTGGTGGATTACCCCTTGTCTTATCAAGCAATTGCAGTGACATGGAGCCCCTGATTCCTTTGACGTGACTTTTCAACATGCTTCAGAACCTTCAATCGTCATTTTCCTCTGTTGTGCTGTTGGTTATTTTCCTCATTCAAATCTCACCCCGGCTAGCATTTGTGGTTTATTCTCCCAGTTCTTTGCAATCCTTGCTGTTTGTACTCCCTGTGTCGTCACCATTATTCTCAAGGATCACTCATTCTAGTCACGTACATCATATGTGACCTACAGAAACAGGCAAAATCAAAATTCACGTCTTCAGCATCAGTCCTGGTCAATTCATAGCATTCCACCTGAAGGGGAACAGATTGATTTAATCCAGGCCTTCACTGTCTTTCCTGTATGGAAGCTGTCCTTTTACATCAGCTCCAGATTTCTGAGCCTCCCTCCCGAGGAGCAGACAGTTTGGATGAGCATCTTCTGCGTGAATGAGAGCCCTTCCCTCCTCCCCTGAGCTGTGGAGCATCCAGCTGCTCAGAGCAGCAACCCAGCTGGACTCACTCAGTCTGGGTGGGGTTAACACTGCCCCATTTACATTCATGCCAAAGTCAATTCCAAGAAGCCACAGCTAAAGTCAGACTCGTTATTGATTTTGGAGTCAATCCAAACCATGGACGCGTAACTTAAAAATGAATCCAAGGTTGTGTTTACACTAGGCCTTAAAGTCTGTCTCGGGTGATCGGTTCACAAATGGTCAGACTGAGAGAGTTCAGTGTGTTTCTGCATAGTGATAAAGCTGAAAGAAGTCTAAAAAGTCAATTTAATCTCACCCTAAATGTGAGGTTTTAATTAAAAGTTGATCATTGTCATTTTGGTTGAGTGTTAAAAGGGCTTCACAAGATCTGTCTCAGTACATTCTGTTCAGTTCAGCATAACCTGGAAAGGTCACTCTATTTTCTAAATGCATGCATGTTATCGATTTCATTGTGACTGATTCATCCATACTGTTTTTAACCAGAATGCAATAACTCAGTCTTATCGTGAGATGACACTTCATTCTGGTAATGTATGTCATCCTCTCTAGTCATTTAGTCGATTTAAATCCATCTCTTACCATCGACAGCAAACTCTAATTCAAATCTCTCTCCACTCTGTCAACAGCTGATGAATTGAACCTGAAGTCATAGCCCTACTTTTTTTGCTAATCCTTTTCGCTCTAATATATGTCACAATAAGGAAGAAACAGATCTTCCAACTGTTTGCTGGCAGCTAGCTCTCAGCAACTCTCATATGGTCGCCCACTGAAGCTAAGGGCTGCACCAGGTCAGCACCTGGATTGGAGACCCCATGGGAAAGCTTAGGTTGCTGCCGGAAGAGGTGTTAGTGAGGCCAGCAGGGGGGACTTAACCTGCGGTCTGTGTGGGTCCTAACGCCCCAGTATAGTAAAGGCGCTCACTGAGCAGTATAGAGTCCCCGTCTTTTGGATGAGACGTTAAACCGAGGTCCTGACTCTCTGTGGTCGTAAAAAAAATCCAAGGATGTCCTCCGAAAAAGAGTAGGGGTTTAACCAAATTTGCCCACTGGCCTCTGTCCATCATGGCCTCCTAACCATCCCCATATCATAATTGGCTTCATCACTCTCTCTACTCTCCACCAATCAGCTAGTGTGTGGTGTGTGGTCTGGTGCAATAAGGCTGCCGTCACGTCTTCCAGGTGGATACTGCATAGGGGTAGTGGATGAGGAAATTCCCCCCTAAAGTGTGTAAAGTGCTTTGAGTGTACAGAAAAGCACTATATTATGTAAGGAATTATTATTATTATTGTTGTTTGTTATTATCATTATTATTTGCGACATTAAGACTAACTGCAAACAGGCTCTGATTCATGTTTCCCCTTAAACATTCAACCTTGTGTGATACAGTTTTGTATTCCAAATGAGACACAACATGACATCTAACAGTTAAATAATCTGAATTAAATATTCGCTCAACTAATTCGGATGATTCTCTTCTCAATATTTTCACTACATCTGAGGCTTGAGCTGAGGCCCTGGCAAATATTGCACCTCGCTGTGCCAAAATTCTGTTTCAGAACACCAAATGCATAATAAACCCAGCAGGATGATAATGATTATGGTGTTTGTCTCTGAGAGGTGGACAGGAACGCGGGACTACACGCTATAATTTAGCACCAGATTAAGCTAGGGGAAGATGGGAAGACAAAAAACTTCTACACGCCATGCTGTGACTTTTGAACTTGCTACTGTACTGGATTGTGAGGAGGTGTGTGTGTATGTATGTGTGTGGGGGTTTGGGTTCAGATGTGTTTGGAGAACAGCACAGCTCCTCATCCATCCTGTGGGATTGGCTCTGGTGTTTAATGTGTGTGTCTCTGGAGATGAAGATTCATTGCTTTAATAAGAGCAGTACAGACAGGAGAGAGAAGAGCGCACCATTACAGAGGGAAGGCTGATGGTTTGGGTCTTATGGTCTTTAATGATGGAAGGAGGCATCTGTTGCAAGCTAGTCTTTGTAGAAGGCACCCCTTGAGCCCTTTGTCACTGCCTCGTCTACGTATCTTTCTTGAACCCTGTCTCCAGTGGACTCATTGCGTTCTGTAGGATGGGGGATGTTTGAATGCTAATTTTAGGCTGAAAGATAGGATTGTCTTTGTAAGAGGTAGACAAAGGACAGTTGTGCTTTGGGGGCTTAATTGCTTATAGGTAAGGACAGGGATCTGGATGAAAAAATATTTGAAAATACAAGATAAAAGTGAAGACTGAATGTCCTAAAGGATGGTGAAAAGGTCATGTTACTAGAGGAAGTGTCTTCACCTCACTGGCTGATCACAGACCTTTGTCTCCATCCCATCTTCATATCTTTCTTAAACTGTCTGTGGTGAACACATTGCTTTCAGCAGGTTGAGGGAATGTTTGAATTTTTTTATCTTGGAGCGAAAGATGGTAGTGTATATGTGTGGGCATGTGCAGAGGCACCAACCTATGTGGTTAGGGTCAGGACAATTCCAAGGGTCCTGATTGGAGAGTGGCAACTTAGGAAACAGATATCTACAGGAATGGAATTTTGGCCCCTACAGGGAACACTAAGGGAGCCAACAAAACATAGAGGTGACATGGGAAGCAGAAACAGGAAAGAGGATGCATTTGTAAACAGCTGGGACAAAATAGATCACTTATGGCATACACAAATGTTTATACTAGGGGTGGTTTCTATGAAGGTGACATTATCAATCAGGAAGGACACCCAGAACCCAGTTTCTACCAAGAGAGACATTGCCCGCTCTCCCGGGGAACAGTAAGGTTGAAACTATAGTGGTTCCTCTAGGCATGTGCAAAAACATGAGTACACAAAGGTGAAGAATACATTTAAAAAGACCTAGGACAGAGTGTGAAAATCGAACGAGAAAACAATAAAGTTTGCAAGATGAAGGTGAAGATGATTGTCCTAAAAATGTGGGGAACTGTCATATGGAAATAGGCACTGTGCCTGGATGGTCACAGGCTATTAGTCCTGCTTTGTATGTGTCTTTGTGTGTGTGTGTTTTTCTTTTTTAATGGTTTCCCGATGGACATGTTGACGAATGTAGACTGAGGGAATGTTCATATGGTAATTTTGGATCAAAAGAGTGTGTAAGACATGTAACATGTGGGATTTAGCAGGGGTGTTGGACCGGTGGGTATGATTGATTTCAAGGAATCTGATCCGAGTAGAGCAACCCGTAATTAGATTTCTTCAGAAATGTAATCTGTCCCTGTTCCAGGCAAGACTAAAGGCCCATCCACACCACAACGTTTTTTGGGTAATGCCTTTTGAGTAAACAAAGGGTGACAATAGCCCCTTTCACATATACAGACCTTTCCTGAAAATTACTGGCAATTTTCCAGAAAGGTCTGAATGTGTGAACAGACCCTTTTTGAAAATACTGGTAAATTCGTTCCGGCTAAGAGAAGTTGGAACATTACCGGTAATTTGCCGGAATGCTGTGTGAACGCAGAAGGAAAATTGCCGGAAAGAGCGCATTCACGTCTAGAACGCGTGTATGTGAGACGTCTACTTTAGCCAATCAGAACACTCAGACGCATTCACATCCGCGCTGTTTATGAAGATAAGAGGCTTTGAATATTTTCCCAGACACATTTAGCTGCTAGGTGTTAGTCAGATGACGTTTCTATGTTCATTCTTAATGCCAACTGTGTAATAATTATCGATAAGATGCTTATGATAAGCCGTTGTTTGTTTACCTTCAAGCTCTGCTTCCTTCAGTTGTGTGATGCGTCGCGCTTGCACGTGAAGCAGCCGGTGAGCTCCAGCACACACACATATTATGTACATCTCGACATGCAAAAAGTTTCTCTATATATTTTCATCGAAGTTGTTCACAATACTTATCCATCCACAGAATTTGTAATAGTCAAATGTTTACAAATACAAGCGCAGCCGTTTAGAGCTCATTTCTGGTTAATGATGTCAGAATTTACTGGTATTTTAGAATAAATGTGTGAATGGTCTTTGCCGGAAAGATTCCTTAATGTCCATGCCTGTGTGAACAGCGCTTTTTTTAATTTAGCGGTTAAGTCGTTCTGGAAATCTTCCGGATATTTACTGGTATCACTGTGTAAAAGGGGCTAATGTGACACTAAAGGTCTATTTTTTTAGAAAATATCTTAATTAATTAAAAAAAAAATCTTAGTTCATTTTTTTGGTTTGATCTGCCGCGTTAAAAACGTTCAACCAATTAGATTGTTACTTTAGTTTATATCCATCACATGACGCTCAAGCACAAAATAGTTTAGCCGAGGACACCGTAATTGCAGGTCAATTAGGATTTGATAGTGAGTTTTAATTCACTTACTTTTATTTAATGGCTTGTAATTTTTTCCCACAAACTTTTAACTGGGTTTTTGTGTGCTGTAGTAGAGGAGTGTGTACTGGTGTACTTCTGCTTTTCATTCAGTGGTATCTAATGTCAGGGAACACTTTAGCATGTTCACTTTAGCAAACTTCTTAGAGTCAGACAATAAGCATGAGTGAAAATCATTGGTGCACATGAGACTTAAGATACAGTACAGTACAAGTTTTAAGAACAACAAACTTGACTTCTAGTTGATCATTTGGTATCAGAAGTGGCTTATATGAAAGGTAAAGGCCTCTAGTGTCACGGTTGCAGGTTTGTGCGCTTTCCGGAGTATCTGTTTTGTCACATGGGTTTGTGTTGTTTGTTTTTCCACGTGTATTTGTTTGGTCACGTGTCATGACGGCACTCAGCTGTTTGATTGATCACCAGCTGAGGTTCATTACTGAGCCTATATTTGGGCTACGTTTCTATGTCTCGATGTCAGTTCGTTGTGTTTGCTTATGTGTTTCTGTGTTGTGCTCAGGACTAGAAGAGTGACTGCTGATATTGGTTTCGTCCCTCTGTCCCTGCTCCAGAGTTCCAGTGTCCTCACCCTTTTTGTAGCCTTGTTGGCTTATTTTTCACGGCTACCATTAAAATATATCACTTGCATTTGGATCTATCTCGGTACTCTTATTTCACACGTGACATCTAGATTACGCTTATTTTACCAAAAAATATGATCATGCCTTGATTTTTTTTATTATTTAATTAGGACAGTAAGGTCTCAATAACTGACAGTGAATAACTGTCAGTTAACAGAAATAATTTACAGTATAGAATATAAAGTTATGGTGCAGTGGAAAAAGAATTAATATTGTCTATGACTCCCATGAGCGGGAGGACTGCATCCATACATCTCTGCAATGACTCAAATAACTTCTTAATAAAGTCATCTGGCTCCGAGATGACTCCCAGTGTTCATCAAGATTATTAGGACTCATCTTCAGTGCCTCCTTCTTCATCTTACCCCAGACATGCTCAATAATGTTCATGTCTGGTGACTGAGCTGGCCAATCCTGAAGCACCTTGACCTTCTTTGCTTTCAGGAACTTTGATGTGGAGGCTGAAGTATGAGAAAGAGCGCTATCCTGCTGAAGAATTTGCCCTCTTCCGTGGTTTGTAATCTAATGGGCAGCACAAATGTCTTGATACCTCAGGCTGTTGATGTTACCATCCACTCTGCAGATCTCTCGCACACCCCATACTAATTGTAACCCAAAACCATGATTTTTCCTTCACCAAACATTGGTCTCTTTGGAATATTTGGTCCATGAGGGTTCCAATATGTCTTCTGCAATATTTGTGATGATTGGGATGCAGTTCAACTGATGATTCCTTGGAAAAATCTACTTTCTGACACTTTTCCAAATGATCAACTAGAACTCAAGTTATTATTTGGAGCTCTTACAACTGGGGTCGATGACAAGACTTTTATCAGGTAGTGTAAATTACCTTTGATATCACAGCAGTTCTTAGGTGCAAATTCTTAGGAGAAGACAAACTGAAGAAAGCCTAGTGAAAAGTCCTGAAATAAGGCAGCATCTCCACAATACTGTGATTGGCCAATCCCAGCTCTTTGTCTCCACCTCATCTTCATCATTTTATCTTTCTCAAACTCTGTCTCTGGTGGACACATTGCCTTCTTCAGGCTAGTGGAATATTCAAATGCTAATTTTGGACTGAAAGATGGGAGTGTGTATGTAATGTGTGGGGGCGTGTGCAAAAATAGCCATTATAAATATGCATGGACCCCCAATTAAAATGACATACATTTTTTGCCAGAACTGATCTGAGAAATCACAAGCTCTCCGACAGTAATCCTTCATCTCAACACATCCCGTCGTGGTACATTCACAAAGTCATCTTACAAGACTGACTTTTTTTGCACAGTAGAGAGAAGGATGTGCAGTTCACGGTGTGTTTATGGTGCACCTAAGTCTTGTAATGCAGGCCATGGTCTTGTATTGGCATCAACTAATGAGCGAGGGCTGTCAGATGCTATCCGTCTTTCTAGTGTAAGGATCCCATCAAAACATACGCATCACTAGGCTAATGTAAGCATGTCACCTCCTGTATTTGCATCCATCTCCGTAGGGGTTCCAAGCTCATCGTGAATATTTCTTGTCAGCATGTTCATGCCATACGGAAAGAGTGTTATGAAGTGCCTGTAGGTGGGAAGTAGGAACTCTGGCTCAAATTTTACAACTTCCTTTGCATAATAGAAAGGCCACAGTTGTCAGCTTGTCATCCAACACTGGCAAATATATTTTCACTATGAATTAATATATATATTAATATGTAATTTGTTTACAAATTTATTATGAATGTATTAAAACATTTTGGTCCATATTGCCATGATAACATCACGCGGTTGCTGCAGATTTGTCGGCTACACATCCATGATGCGAATCTCCCATTTCACCACATCCCAAAGCTGCTCTATTGGATTGGGATCTGGTAACTGTGGAGACCAGTTGAGTACAGTGATCTAATTGTCATGTTTAAGAAACTAGTCTAAGATGATTCGCTTTTGCATATCTCGGTTGTAACGAGTGGTTATTTCGGTTATTGTTGCTTTTCTATCAGCTCGAACCAGTCTGGCCATTCTCCTCTGACCTCTGGCATCAACAAGGCATTTTTTGTGCCCACATCTGCCGCTCTCTGGATATTTTCTCTTTTTTCGGACCATTCTCTGTAAATCCTAGAGATGTTGTGCGTGAAAATCCCAGTAGATCAGTAGTTTCTGAAATACTCAGACCAGCCCCTCTGGCACCAACAACCATTCCACATTCAAAGTAACTTAAATCACCTTTCATCCCTATTCTGATGCTCGGTTTGAACTGCAGCAGATAATCATGAGCATCTCTACATGTCTAAATACATTGAGTTGCTGCCATGTGATTGGCTAATTAGAAATCTGCGTTAACGAGCAGTTGGACAGGTGTACCTAATAAAGTAGCCGGTTAGTGTATATTACAATTTATAGAATTAAATTTAATTGTTTACATTGTGCTCATAATGCTTTACACAATAAAACTAATGGTCTCAGTAATCACCTTGTCATCCAAAGAACTTAAAGTTTATTATGGATTTGGTATAAAAATATATAAATAATATGAATATGCAATATTTAACATAAATTTTATACATATTTTTCTTATTTATTCGACATTTGCATTTCATTATTTTGTTATTATTAAATATACACTACCGATCAAATGTTTTTTATTAATTATTTTTTTTTATTTATTTATTTTTTAAGATTATTCTGGTCATCAAGGCGGCATTTATTAAATGTAAAAAAAGTTAAATTGTTAAATATTTATTACAATTTTAAATAACTGCTTTCTTAGTTTCAAATGTAGTTTCAAATTAAATTATTGCTCCAGTCATTATTGCTTTTATTGCTATTACCATTAAGAATAATAATATTAATAAGACTAATAACAATTAATATTAGAGTGGTTTCTGAAGAATCATGTGAGACTGAAGACTGGAGTTATGAAGCTGAAAATTCATCATTAAAATCACAGCAATAAATGATTTCACAATTTTACAATTTATACTGTATTTTTGATTAATTTATACTGTATTTTGATTAAATGCAGCCTTGGTGAGCAGGAGAAGCTTATTTTAAAGCATTTAAAAATCCCACTGACCCCAAACTTTTGACTGGCAGTGTATGAGCAAAGTTTATTTTTGTGATTTTTATGTTTATATGATATATTTCACAAATTTTTGAAGAAATCGCATCATGTACTGTACAGAGAAAAGGACCGGGACGCAGCCCAGGCTTGACTTGAAACCCATGTGTCTCGACAAGCCCTTTATATTTCAGGAGTAACAAACTACCTTCTGTGCCACAGCTCTGAAATGAGTGTTGCATTTTTAAGATGACATGTCAAGTTAAAAATAGTTTTTACATTTGAGTTCAACTTTTTAAAACACGCTTGGAGAGAGCCATGTATTGTTGTTGCCCCATCGAGTTAAATTTGAGAACAGAATCTTATGTAAAGGTCCCCTAAGAAACATGTCTGTTTGGGGTCAAGTCAACTCAAAACCAGCCGAGAAACTAGTGAGTTTTAAAATGTCACTACACACCATCCATTTCATAGCTGTTTCTTTCTTTATTCTTTTTCTTTTTTGATGTTAATTTAAAATGATCAGAATGAATGTGCTTTTAAAAACAATCAAAGTTTTAAAGGGCCCCTGAAGTGCTTTGAAATGTGCATTTTTTTATTTGATGTTTGACATAATTTCAACTCAAAAATGAAGAGAGGGTGGGATATAGAGTAGCTCCTCCCTTTTTAAAAAAAACAGCCAATAGCGTTTCATTTTTAACACAGCTCTGCCAGTGAGAGAGCTTGAGCTCAAATGAAAAACAAATGAGAAACATCTTGAAGGGGGCGGGACATTTCAGATACCAGGGAGCATTTGATTCGTTAAGATTTGATGAGAAAAAGAAGTATGAGGTGATGTGAAAGAAATCGTTGATTAATTTAGGCGGAAGTGACAAACTGCAAGCTTCGTATGGTTATATCAGTTTTATATTTATATTTGTCACTGTTTTTGAGCACACTAGCTAATAGATATCCTTAAAACTAACAGACTGAAACTAATATCGCCATTTTTAATTTTAATTTCACGGCACCTTTATAGATATTGTGACATGGCTTATAGTCTATGGAGCTTAAAATATGCCAAAACAATCTGAATTTGAATTGTGTTTATTTGAATTATTAACAATTGTAGTTTAATTAGACTGAATATTAAATGCCATTAAAAAAATGTTTTGAATTTCTTCATTTGAATTTGAATTTGAACTTGAATATTGAGCATTTGAAATTTCAAGATAACTGAATATTTAAGGCAGATTTTTTATAGACGTATTTTTAAACTTCACCTTTTATTTGTTCTTAATTCATAGACTGCAGATATTTCGTTTGTAAAAATACAGTTTCAAGTTTTCAAGATAAAGAAATTCTGAACCTCAAGTTCAATATTCTATATTCAAAATCAGAAATTTAGATAAGTATGTCAGGGGTCATCAACAGGGAATAATAACAATAATAACAAATAAATTAACCAATCAGTTAAATAATTAAATAAACATTTGTCATGGAAAAAATAATGTAAAGGTGCAGTATGTAGGTTTGACACCCAGTGGTTGAACTAGATATTGCATACCTGGATCAAAACAAACGCAAGTGCAGGTTGCCAGATTGACGACAAAAACAAGGCTGATTTTAAATCGTGTTCTAAATTAAAGCAACGGCTCTCCATAGAAAGATTATTTTCCATATTAAAAGAAGTTTTTATTCTAACCAACTCCTCGAATTTATACATTTAAAACAGCTTTTGTTTATATTAATATTTTATATTAAAAAATTTCTCACAGGTGAACAACAGGAAAAATGACAATGATCACCTCAAGTACACCACATGTGCTTTATGCAGCGTTAAATGTTAATAAAGTTAGTTTGAATGCCATTTTACGATACATTAATTACCATACTACTGAAAGCAGCAGCAGCAGATAGTTTACATCAGATTTGAAAATAAAATAAACCATTTGAAATTGAACTTTAGAACTGTGACTCAGTGCAAGCCAAGTTAACAAATATCGATCATTCAGCATGTACATATAATAATGTTAAAGATGTGTGTAAATATGTATTAATTAGATTATAATCAACCTTACCATTTTGTGAGTGAGTGCATATTCTGTACTTCTGAACGGCTGCATTTAAATTTTTGTCATGTTTCGTCTGGTGCAAACAGCCAAACTGCTCCAAATCACTGCAAATCTCATCACGTAGCATGTTGTTAGGACACACGCTCACCTAATGTTTATGTTCATAATTTTATATTATTTGCTAATTATAACCTCATGTAAAGCTCTGAATCTGCGCCTCGGAGTCTGCTACTGTCCACTGTAGGTCTCATTTCGGTCACGGACACATGCTTTGAGAGCCTTCCTGACTGAATGAATGAAATATGCGATTTTCCATGAAGGCAACCCCGAATGCTGAAATATAATTGGCTAAACTGGCATTAGGTGGATTAAATTAATCAAAACAAAGACAGCATTCTGGTGCAGAAAACACATTTTCAAAGCTGAATATCTGACTTCAGCATTGTTTTACAGATAAACAAGAATGTTTTCTGTTAGCATGTTTTTTTAAATATCTGCAAACATGTTATGGTATTTTTATGCTTTAGATGAGTCAAAAACTAACATAAAGCACCTTTAATAAAAGGAAGATACCATCTATAAGTACTAATATTGGTGCCATTATAGTTACAAAATGAAACACCATAGCAGTTTCTGATTTTCTATTTTTATTTTCCAAGTGTGTGCATATTTTGTATTGCTGCAAACAACCTGCACATAAAATATTACAACTCAAAACTGACAACACAACATTTTGTTCCCTTCCTAATTTAGAAACAAGCCCCTTGACTCCCCGGGTCTTTTTTGGGTGTCATATTTTATTTACCGAAATGTGAAAATGTTCTAACAGGCCTGTCACATACAAATCAGCGTGGCACAATTTCATTTTAATTGACTGTTATCATGTTCTCTGCGCCGTATACCAGAAGGCAGGTAACAGAAATAGCTATGCAAATATAACAAACATTATATCTCAGAAGAATGCATAACAACGGCATGTTTACTTTGCTGTAAGATGAACAGCTGTCTAGCAAAAGCTACCAAGTGCCTCGGTGGTTTCAACATCTTCATTTCCTCCGACAAAAACAGATTTCACAATACTCCAGTGCATCGCCTCACATCAGATTTTTCCATGTAAATTCAGCACAGTCCTACACAATGTCCCGGTTATGCAATATTTGGTTTATTCCTGACCTCCGCTACTGTATCCCAGCCTGTCCCCTTGTGTGGATCCATGTGAGGGATTAAGGATTAGGGCCAGGAGCCGGAGCTGGAGCTGGATTACACAGCTAACCATTCAGGCTCTCTTTTTTTCTGATAAAGATGCTGTCACTCTCATCACTCCCTTCCTCGCTGATGCCATCAGTCTTGAAGACTGCGCTGAGAAACATCCACCATCTGTTGAATTATTTTCACTTCAGCATTATATTTCTGATCCTGCAATTATGCGAGACATCAGATAAATTATTCAGGGTCTAAAACAAAGAGATATTTCTGCTGCTTCTAGCAAGCAAAAGGCATTTAGATCTTTATAATGTAGGATACCTTTTTGCGAATAAGAAATAATTGTATTTCATGAATAAAATAATGACACAAATGTTTTCGATTATGTAATGTATACAATATCACGCTTATCTACCAAAAATAATACCTAAATAATAAATAAACATAACTACAAGCATGTCATTTAGTACATTTAGAATATAATATAGATATTTACATTAAGTGTGTGTGTGTGTGTGTGTGTGTGTGTGTGTGTGTGTGTGTGTGTGTGTGTGTGCATGAGAGTGTGTATTTACAACCCTGTCACTTAATAGTGTCATTCTTGCTAGAAAATTTTGCATTCATTTTGAATTGTATTCATATCCAGGTTAACTAAATCTAAAACATATTAAGTTAAACAAGATTATTCCACAAGTAACGGGAAGTAAACAACATGTAACACACAACAATACTAGACAAAGGCATATTCACACTGCGGAGCTTGAATTAATTGAATTCAACTTTAATTGCGTTTCTTATATATAGTATCTCCTAAGGGTGTGTTCACACTTGACAGGCTTGTTTTGATTAAATGAACTCTGGGGCTATTCGTCTGTTAAGATCTAAAAGGGATCTAAACAAACGGTAACACTTTATTTTGATGGTCCATTTGAGGATCAGTAGACTGTCTGCTTGATATCTGTTGATACTGCTCCTTAAACAGACATTAAACTGACTATAAGAAACTTTGCAAGTACATGTCAACTTACACTAATCCTAACCCCAACCTAACAGTCTACTTATAATCTAATGAGAATTAGTTGGCATGTAGATGCAATGGAACTTAAATTCAACAAGCACACCATCAAAATAAAGTGTGACTAAACAAACCAAAAACAGGATATAATGTTACAAGTTGTGACCATAAAGAGTATTTTCTAATGATAGTAAAGATGTTACTCAACACTGCATTATTGTTTGTATGATGGAGGAATTTGGGCTGTTGTTTTACATATTTATAAGCTGTTCTTAAGTTCTCAATTGATTAAAAGCCATCTCAGGTAAACTTATACCAGCGGTGCCCAAACTCAGCCCTGGATGGCCGGTGTCCTGCAGAGTTTAACTTCAACTTGTTTCAACACACCTACCAGGAAGTTTCTAGTTTATCTAGTAAGAGCTTGATTAGCTTGTTCAGGTGTGCTTGATTAGGGTTGGAGCTAAACTCTCCAGGACACTGGCCCTCCAGGACTGAGTTTGGGCACCCCTGACTTATACAAATAAGAGCATGTTTGGCCCAACACATCAGCCCAGCAATGATGTTCAGAAAGTTTTGCCACAACATACACATCATATGCTGTTCAAGATGACATCATATAATATATACACTACCTGACAAAAGTGTGGTCATCTATGTAAGTTTTAGCAACAACAAATAACAACTTGACTTCTAGTTGATCATTTGGTATCAGAAGTGGTTTATATGAAAGGTAAAGGCCTCTAGATTACGCTTATTTTACCAAAATAAAATATGATCATGCCTTGATTTTTAATGATTTAATTAGGCCAGTAAGGTCTGACTTTAGTTAGACAAAAGTCTTGTCGGTTAGCAGAAATAATGTACAGTATAGAATATAAAGTCATGTTGCAGTGGAAAAAGAATTAATATTGTCTATGACTCTTATGAGCTTGGAGGACTGCATCCATACATCTCTGCAATGACTCAAATAACTTATTAATAAAGTCATCTGGAATGGCAAAGAAGCCTTCATCTTACGCCAGACATGCTCAATAACATTCATGTCTGCTGACTGGGCTGGCCATTCATGGAGCACCTTGAACCTCTTTGCTTTCATGAATCCTGCTGAAGAATTTGCCCTCTCCTGTGGTTTGTAATGTAATGGGCAGTACAAATGTCTTGATACCTCAGGCTGTTGATGTTGCCATCCACTCTACAGATCTCTCGAACACCCCCATACTGAATGTAACCCCAAACCATGATTTTTCCTTCACCAAACTTGACTGATTTCCATGAGAATCTTTGGGGTTCCAATAGGCCTTTTGCAGTATTTGTGATGATTGGGATGCAGTTCAATAGATGATTCATCTGAAAAATCTACAGTACCCTCTGCCACTTTTCCAATTGATCAGCTAGAAGTTATTATTTGTTGCTCTTACAACTGGTATTGACAAGAAGACTTTTGTCATGTAGTGTACATCACTAAATTCAAGTCGACCTCCTTAATAACTTTTAAAAACAATAATAAACTACTGCTTTTTCTTCAAAAATACTAAATAATAGTGCAGTAATCACTGATCTTTATTCTTGAAGCACAAGCAGAATTAATTTCTGTGTAGAAAATGATCACTAAATATTATAGGACGACTTGTGAAGAAATTGATCCTTTCACAGGAATGCTTTAAATGCACAATATGTAGGTTGTTTTTTTTATTAAAATGAAAATCCCTCGTACAGTAATATGTATATTTTACTAACTTATGTACTTATATTATCCCAAATGTTTCAACTCACTCTCAATTTCAGGTTTGGTTTTATAGAAAATCATCAAAGATGCTTAAATACAGAAATAAGAAGCTTTAATACAGAAATACTTTAACATGGAGCTTTAAACAAAAATGGTTCTTCTCATGTTATGAATATTCCCAGCTGATATTGAAATTTGAAGTTGTTTTAAAAACAATCTGTTCACAGTCATGTAAAAAGCTGCATACAACAGTATTTCACAATTTCTCTGTTGGGCCTGTGGTGAGGCTAGTTTGAGAAGACACGTGCTGTTCTAGAGTGAATGACGTTGGTTTCATTGAGATTGATAGCTGTACGTGTGTGTGCTTCTTCTCCTCTGGACAGGTGGATGCTGTCATGCCATTTGGGTGCCTTGCTCTGCGAGATGGGCGAACATACAACAGCCTGTCAGACATCACTGACAAATACGAGATCGGACAGGTCCTCAAGGCGTGAGTGTGCATAGATCTGCTATTATAGCCTTAAGAAAGCCAGTCCAGACACATGATCTCATTAAACATTAATTGAGAATGCATTTCTTACAGTACACTGGTGGGGTTGGTTATAAATAAAGCCGATTTACAACTGTACGGGGTGTTCATTGCGGCATAAAATCCAGCAATTAGTATAATTTCTCTCTGCAGGAAAGAATTTTGTGAGCTGTGCCTGGTGAAGGAGCGACAGACGGACAAGGTTTATGTGTGCAAGAAATTCCTCAAGAAGGATGGCAGGAAAGTGCGGAAGGCAGCCAAGAACGAGATCATGATCTTGAAAATGTACGTGGTGACTCAAAACATCAACAGATGACGCAGGGTTTTGTGAGAGCGCTCATCTGAGAGGACAAAGACAGAATTTCAAGAGATTTCACGGAAATCATAATTAGGCCTGCGTGTAATTTTATACTATGTCGATGAGATATTCGAGATGGAAACCGGGGACATTTTCCAGAGCTCAAGACAGCATTGAAATCTCACTTATGTTTAAAAAAAATAAGACAATACGTTTAATATATTGTTATTTTCAGTTCATATTTGGGCTGTCTTCAGAAAACGGGGATATCTGACCACCCTACTTAAAGGGATAGTTCACCTTAAAATGTAAATTTGCTATTAATTCACCCACCCTCAGGTCAACCTGTATGATTTTTAGCTGAAGCTGTGGTGATTTAAATAGTGCAAGTCAATAAGTGTACACAGTGTGTTTACATGCAAGTTTTTGCTCAGTAAGCTGCATACGATATACCTGGATGTTTTTGTCGGTTAAAGGTCAAAAACGGCTTAAACAAAATCTGATTGGAACAGGTCATTTTTTCCCAAAACCTATTTCGCATTGCTTGTAATTACCTTTATCAGCATTCCAGCAATTTAATTCATGTGCGCACATCTAATCGATTTCCTTCCAATCGTTATCTTTGAATTCCATCAAGACTTCTTGCTCTTTACTGCAGGCACATCTATATAGAGTTGGCGGTAATTTTTCGAACTTGGGCTGCACAATATGTTGTTTCAGCATCGATATCACAGTGTGATAATTCACAATAGTCACATATACACTGTTTAGTCTGTTTTATAATTGATCATTTTCATGTGTTTTTGAGGCATGTGACTAAATTAGGATTTTAAAAGCATTCAGACATGAGGAACTGTACCATTTGTAACTAATAACTAGAGTCATTTGATTGAGCATCTATCGATCCTGAAACCCGATCTGATACTTCCATAATACATTAACAAATGTGAGGGGAGCGAAGAAACAGATCCAGGATGTTTCTTATTTTTTATTTAGTTCACATTATTTTGACATTTAACAACTCTGTTAACAAACAGAGCACTTCTGTGTGGTATCTTGAATCAATCAATCAAGTAAAAAATTACTTAAATTCTTCACTTTTGGACTTCGGTGCAACAGTAAATATGAAAAAAACAATATAAAAACAAATAGCACGTCATCTTAAAATACCCAGCAGGTAATCCCAAGTTTACATATCTCACAGTTTGCTTTTGGCAATGTTGTCGTCATCAACTTTATAATACTTCCAGAATGCAGACATACTTGCGCTTTCTGCTTCAAGCTGCTTCAGTGTTCTACTTTGCTTGTGTTGTGCCGAGAAACGCACCCCTGCGGCAAAATACACTCCTTCATAGACTTTCATTAGCATTCTAAAAAAAAAAAATCAAAGGCCATAATTGATTAAAACGTAAAATGTATTATTATTTTGATAGACAAAGCAAGTACAAGAAGTGAAATGCATTTTAAAAGGCACTAGGTTTACAAATAAATGTAAAATAATATTGACTCTAGTGTAGCTTAAAATTAGGCTTTTTGGTGGGTTTTAAACAGACATTTAGTCTACATGGAACACATAACATTGTTGTTGCTGTTTTAAACTAAACCACTGATTAAACAATTCACTTAATCTCATACAGTTGAAGTATTGGCCCCCTGAATTATTAGCCTCCTTGTTTATGTTTTTCCCCAATTTCTGTTTAACAGAGAAAAGATTATTTCAGCACATTTCTAAACATAATAGTTTTAATAACTCATTTCTAATAACTGATTTATTTTATCTTTGTCATGATGACAGTAAATAATATTTGACTAGATATTTTTCAAGACCAGGGGTCACCAAACTTGTTCCTGGAGGGCCGGTGTTCTGCAGATTTTAGCTCCAGCCCTAATCAAACACACCTGAAAAAGCTAATCAAGGTCTTACTAGGTATACTTGAAACATCCAGGCAGGTGTCTTGAAACAAGTTGGAGCTAAATCCTGCAGGGACACCGGCCCTCCAGGAGCGAGATTAGTGACCCCTGTTCAAGACACTTCTATACAGCTTAAAGTGACATTTAAAGGCTTAACTAGGTTAACTAGGCAGGTTAGAGTAATTCGGCAAGTTATTGTATAATGATGGTTTGTTCTGTAGACAGTCGAAAAACAATTAGCTTAAAGGGACTAATAATTTGACCTTAAAATAGTTCATAATTCTTTAAAACTGCTTTTATTCTAGCTGAAATAAAACAAATAAGACTTTCTCCAGAAGAAAAAATATTATCAGACATACTGTGAAAATTTCCTTCCTCTGTAAACATCATTTGGGAAATATTTAAAAAAAAATGAAAACAAAATCAAAGGGGGGCTAATAATTCTGACTTCAACTGTATATCTACTGTAAGGGAAGGGTTCCATTCATGAAACTCACCTCAGTCATGCTCATTCGTGTCATAACTCTATTATTATTATGTATTACATCAATTTGAGTTAATATATGGGGGGCATTTTGCGTCAAGTATGCGTTTCTCAGCACAACACCGGCTTTTAACTAATAGAGTCACTGCAATAAAGTGATGTCATGCTGTTTCTGTGTAAAGTCAAGAAAGAGGTCTAACTCTGTGCCACTGCATAATTATAGATGTGTTAAAAAATAATGAGAATATTCGAGTCCTGATCGGGAGGTAACATCCGATTCCAATCAAGTCTGAAAGCGCATAATCGGGCCTGAATTCTGTTCATGTGATCGGATCTGGACATCCCTACTAATAACGATTAATTTTATTGAATTGTTTATAAAACGAAGACTATGCAGTATGATTTTAGATTTTATTATTCAATTACTGTATACCTGAATACAGTTAGACTCCTCGGAAAACAATAAAATGCTGTTTCATTTGTATATTTTTCTTTATTGAATTTATCTATGCTTGTATATTGGTTATTATATTTTATGCACTCCCCTACAGAATCATCCCAATCAATTCCAAATATATAAATTCTTTCCAAATAGTTATGCAAGTCATCTAGTGAAATTGTATTCATATCGCAATATATATCGCAGAATAAAAAAATATCGCAATATTAGATTTTTCCAATATCATGCAGCCCTATTCCGTACCCCATATAGAAATCTAATATATACACATTATCCAAATTATGCATGTTTTTGCAACATTAAGATATATATCTTTTATAAAGGACATGTTTTATTTATGTGGAATCCAATAATGAGCTTTTATGTCATGCGTGTGTATTTGGCATATTTTCCATGTATCAGATTTCTATATTGGACACAAAATTACACATTAAACGTTTCTAAAGCACAAAAGTACATCGTTGAATAGTTCAGAATTCAGAATCCAGTAAAGAAGTGTTAACATAAAATAGCACAGCTTCTGGCAGATTTCCCTACCGACATTTGTTTTAGCTGCTGATGCTGATGTTTGGGCTGTGAAATATGAAAAACCTTAGAACACATATTTCCGCGAAGCCGGTTTACTAATTTGCATGTAAACACACAAAAAACTGTTTTCTTAACTAATGTATTTTTGATAGTTCTCCACTTGTAATGTAAATACACTCAATGGTTACAGGCACTTTGAGAGTTAAAAATACATATACAGGCAAAACAAAATGAATACATGTGGCTCCTGACTAGGGCTGAACAATATATCGTTCGAGCATGGATATTGCAATGTGTGGATCTATTTATCTAGACCAGGCATGGGCAAACTCGATCCTCGAGGGCTGGTGTCCCTGCAGAGTTTTGCTCCAACTCTAATCAAACACACCTGAACACCCTAATTAGTGTCTTCAAGCTCACTAGAAAGCTACAAGCAGGTGTGTTTGATTAGGGTTGGTGCAAAACTATGCAGGAGCCCTCCAGGATCGAGTTTGCCCATCCCTGATCTAGACTGTTTTATTGAAGATTAAAAGATAAAGATATTATTAAATATAATTTTACATTAATGTATAAAATTATTTATACAATGATGACCATGTTATTTAACATTTGATTGTTCAATTTTTGTCTTTAAATACTGTTAGACTCCCATAAAAACCATTAAGCAATGTTTATTTACCTTTTATATTTTTGTATTTACATACTGTATGCTTGTAATTTATTACATTCTATGCAAATGCACTGCATAGAAAAAGACTTGATCACCCCAGTCATCAGAAATCGTGAAATCTTTTCGAATAGGGCTATTTAAATCATATAGTGAATTATATTCATATAAAATATTGCAATGTCCGATTTTTCCAATATCATGCAGACTTACTCCTGACGATAAATTGAGATGTCATTAAGCTTACAGTCAACAATGTCATAAACATACTTTAATTACTTAGTAATTAAACATAATGCTGTCTTTTTGTAAGACCTCAATGTATCTTCAGGAGCTTGACGTACTCATTTTAATTTGCCTGCATATATTTTGTTTGACTCTCAAAGTGCCAGTAAACTGTTGAGTTACATTATATGGATCACCGTGTGCCATTATTTCTGTCCTCTCTCTCTCTCACTCTTCTTCAAGCACTTTTAATGTGAGATAAAGAAACTATTCAGCTTGTTTGCTGTGATGTGGTTCTTCCAGGGTCAAACATCCAAACATCTTGCAGCTGATTGATGCATTCGAGACCAGAAAAGAGTTCTTCATCATACAAGAGCTGTGAGTCTGACCTGCACTTTCCGTGATCAGTCATGTTCCCTTTTCCCAGAGTCATTCAGTAGGCCAAGGACACATCATTCTACATCAGAACATCACTTTGGGAAATGCACTTCTTCTGTCTCTGCTCCTCATGCAAATATCCACAACCAGCTACAAATCTATTCAAACCCTGTCATCTGATTTCGCATGAGTGACTTTGACATGCTAATGAAGCTGTTACGATTACAGTAATGAGTGGTCCTTATAGAAAATATAATTTCTGAATATTTTAGTCATTTAAATTTCGATTTAGATCTGAAAGGATCTTATATGTAGCTTGCAGGATGCTAGGCTGCAAATCTAGTGTACCTCAAATTAAATATCTGTAACACTTTACAGTAACAGTGCATGAATAATGATATGTAATTACAGTATGTAAACCATAGACTGTAAAATATATGGACGGAGTATCCGTGACGTCAACCATAGGTTTCTGAAGAGCGCAAAAGAAGCCACAAGTAGGCGCGGCCAACCGTCGCCATTTTGTTCGCGCGTCATCGCACCCAAGGCGGGATACCAAACAAGGGCAAAGAGGCGGAGAGTGGGCGGAGCTACAGACACCTGCTGGCACTTTGCTTAGACCTGGCAGACAGACTTTACTTTGGGAGAAACGCTTAATACTTTATTAACTGCGACTCGTTTGTGTTCTGACCACATGTGCTTGGCTGTACACTATATCAGTAAAGTGATTAGACTTTCAAAAACACTGTAGTAATACATTGAGCCACTAAACATTGCTCTTATGACGTTTTTCTACAGGAGGAAAACGCGAATTACTTCCAAACACTTCAGATATAGTGTGTGTGTTAGTAAATGCAAGACTATTGATAAAATCCAGCACAACACTGTATGACAACGCTTCAAATGACTGTTCTATAGCCTACAGCTAATCAATCTGTCAGATTCTGGAGTGCTTTACGGGTCTAAAGAAAAATATTAATGATAAATGATCTTAAATAAAACAAATACATTTATAGAGATGGTATACACGTATATAACTTTACTCACATGGGAAACGGAGGCCACGTGAACGGTTTGTGAGCACAATTAAATGCACACAGCATCCCATATCATCTGATAATTGTAAGAAATAAGTCCAAAAGGCAGCTGACTGTGTAAAGCCACATAAAACAACACAAAAATACGATGAATATGCCGAGATCAGTGGCTAATCTGCCGGATTCAGCTGAGGTGAAGTGAAGCTTAATTATGCAAACTTAATATAACATAAAATAAAGGAAATGGATGAGTTATAAAAAAATTCACCCCCCTCACAGTTGTCATGGAGGGTAATAATAGCTATATGAACCAAAATCGTTCTTTGTACCAGGCTGTAAACACCTTTTTTTCTGCTGTAAAGTTGGCCATTCTAACAGAGGGCTCAATTGCACTTTGCTCTATTATGGAGCCAGGACTAGCGGAATTTTGATGAATTGCAGTTTCAGTTACTTCCGTATTGGCCTCCCGAGGGAGAGCGGGAGGTTGCCGCTTGATGTAAACTAAACATTACTACGAACTAAGGGTGAGTTAATGTATGCGCTAATCATGAACTAATTTTTACTACGAGCCACAAGTTCATTTGTGAATAACAGCTACCATAATTACTTCTCAGTTGATGATTGTTTGTTAATTTATGTAATAATTACCACATTAGTTTATGCTTAATTTAACCATCATGAACTCGTGATATGTTCATGAATAATTATATCATGACTTTCCTTAAAGGGGCACGTCGTCATTTACCCATTCTTAACTACTCATCAACTCCTTATGCACGTCCGTCTAGTGCGTCTACACTGAATAATAACAACAGAAATTATGTCAACATCAACATGAACAGTTTAAACACAGGAGTTCATGAGTAGCTAATAGTGATGTGCCCCTCCAAGTAAAGTCATGACATAATTATACATTAACAGCTCATGTGTCCATGTTGGTTACATTTAGCTTAAACTTAAATGTTAATTAATACATTAATAACATCATGTACTAACAAGTAATTAAGGTAGCCGTTATTCACACATGAACTCTTGTGACTCATGTGGTAGTTAAAGTTAGTTCCTGATTAGTGTGCACCTAAACTCATCATTAACTCTTCATCATTAAGTAAATGTTTAGTCTACATATTAATACATCATTGTTCATGTACTGTTGTTGTAAAGTGTTACCGAAATATCTTAATTGTTTGAAGGACGTCAAATGTCATATTGGTGGTAAACTCTAAATCACAGCTTCACTGTTTACATGTGAAAAGAAAACATTGTGCATTTACTCATAAACGAACATATGTGGATACAAGTTTAACATGATTCAAATTATGATGCAAATGCTAATGTGTTATTATAGGAAAAATAAATGGAAACGTTTGTAAATTTACTTGTCATAGAACAAAATCTACACTGTAAAATGTGATTAGTTGCTTGACTTAAAAAAGTGAGTAAAGTTTTCTCTTTAAAAGAGACAAGTTGACTTAACTCAAAAAAAATAAAGATTTAGAACTTGGAACTGTTAAGCTGACGTAACACCTTTCACTAAACAAGTTGACTTAGAATGATTATTTTAATTCATAATTTTAAGGCAACAAGTTTACTCACTTTCTAAAGTAAAGTCAACTATTTGCTTTTTACCTTGTAGAGTTGTAAAAATACTGAAAGTCAACTTTTCATCACATGATTTGCATAATGACAAAATGACTTAATTTCATTCATTCTTATTAATCTATTTCTAAAGTATTATTATTATAAAACATGCACACAAACCCCTAATGAACAAATATACACAATAATGCAAATGAATATTTTCAAGAGACACAACATTGGATCACCAAACTCAAATTTCAGTTAACAGCACTTAATTATACAATTAATACACTTAATAATACACAAATAAAACTTAATAATACAATACAATTGGATGCAAGGATTTATAACAAATTTTATTGTAAACTTATTGTATTGTTACACATTTTATTGCTCATTGTTTACAATAACTAATTTGGTACAATAACTACATGGAGATTGTACATAAGAGATTGTACAATAACTCATTTTAATGGAACCTTGTTGTAAAGTCTTAAAGATTTTCTTTTAATCATAATTAATATGTTCATATAAATTATTATATTATATTTATTGAACTTTTAATGTAATGTAATGCACATTTGAGCATGTTTTTATGTAACGGTTTTCCAGAATCTTTCAGTTATAGCATTGTGATACTTACTATCCCATAGCAGTTGCTAATTATTTCATTATGAACCACAACAACAGATTTTTGGTCTTTTTGTGATGCTCAGGGGCATCCCTCTACAATTTAATTTCCATAATGTAATGTTTTTATTCACTAAGTATATATTAAAACATGGCTGTTCGTCTGTCTATATTATATTCACAATAGCAGTATTTTTCCAGCTGTCAGTTTTTTTTCCAGCTGTCAGGCCATCTCTCAGCCCAAGGTCAGCGTTATTCAGAGGCCCTTGGGCATTGGACCTATTGGCCCTAGGCATAATCCCTCCATGACTTATGTATTAAATTTAAGCAACCTTATTTCCTATTACATAAAGAGTAAACAGGGATTAACTTTACAAATATATCCAAATCTCCCTTTTTTTGACTGTGTGTTTATCACAGGGCCACAGGTGGAGATGTGTTTGACTGGATCTTAGACCAGGGTAACTACACAGAGAGAGATGCGGCCAATGTGATCCGCCAGGTCCTAGAAGCCGTGGCGTACCTTCACTCCCTCAATATAGTCCACAGGAACTTAAAGGTTGGTTGCGATCATAATTTGGCATTATTTATTAATGGAAAAGTACATTGCATTACATTTACCGGCCACTTTATTAGGTACACCTTACTAGTACCAGGTTGAACCCGCTTTTTCCTTCAGAACTGCCGTAATCCTTCATGGCATAAATTCAACAAGGTACTGGAAATATTCCTCAGAGATTTGGGTCCATATTGACATGATAGCATCACATAGTTGCTGCAGATTTGTCAGCTGCACATTGATGATGCAAATCTCCTGTTCCACCACATCCCAAAGGTGCTCTATTGGATTGAGATCTGGTGACTGTGGAGGCCATTTGAGTACAGTGAACTCATAGTCATGTTTAAATAACTAGTCTGAGATGATTTGCACTTCATGACATGGCACGTTATCGTGCTGGAAATAGCCATCAGAAGATACGCTGGTACACTGTGGTCATAAAGGGTTATTTGAGTTACTGTTGCCTTTCTATCAGCTAGAACCAGTCTGGCCATTCTCCTTTGACCTAGAGATGGTTGTGTGTGAAAATACCAGTAGATCAGCAGTTTCTGAAATACTCAGACCAGCCCGTCTGGCACCAACAATCATGATATGTTCAAAGTCTCTTAAATCACCTTTCTTCCCCATTCTGATATTCGGTTTGAACTGCAGCAGATCGTCTTAACCATGTCTAAATGCATTGAGTTGCTGCCATGTGATTGGCTGGTCAGAAATATGCGTTAACGAACAGTTGGACATGTACCTAATAAAGTGGCCGGTGAGTATGTGGAATGCAGCTGGGTTGTTTGTAATATTACCCTGTGCTTTTCCTTCATTTTTTGCCCTTTAATATGAAGAAAGGTTCGAATGCATGAATATAAAGCTGTTATTCCATGTTAAAGAGGCGATATGATGTTTTTTTAAAAGGCCATTCTTTTGTTTATTGTGTACTAGAATAGGTTAGCATGCTTTAAAGCTTTAAAAAATGTATTATGTTTCACATTTCTTCACATTATAGCGGTTTACACGACACTGTTTTCATCTAAAAATGGAAAACATTTTATGGGTTGTAGGCATTAATCTACACAACAGTGGCATTATGTAGGCCTGATGCTTTCACTTTAACTAAGTTTTAAAGTGCACATTTTGAAAATGGTACAATTATCTTCTCCGTGTGAAATTCTGTCAGCAAGTAGAACACAAGCTTATTTCTGTGACATGCTCAACAAGTTCAAGGAGACAGAGATGGCAGAAAGTACATCTTGTGTTTTTACAAATTCAATTCAAGGTTATTTTTATAACGGATTTTACAATAATAATTGTTCCAACGCAGCTTTACAAAAGATGTGTGTTATTACATTACAATCAAAATCAGAAAAAGATAAGGTGTGGGTAGGATGGGCAGTATAGCTGTCAAGTGTATACATTAATCTGCAGTTATACAATATAATTTACTTTTCAAAAGGATGATATCTATTCTACTTTTGTAGATTTATTATTTATCTTATTGAGTCCTTGTAACATGGAGTGTTTAAAAGAAAAATGCATATAGAGAGGAAAGAGTGTGTTTCCTAAATGCGCAATATTTTGGTCATATTTATACTCGAATAATATTATACTGCTATTGCACAAGAGCCTCACAAGCACACACACAGTATTTAATTTATAGCACTGATAAATTGACATTGCAGCCTGCTCAACATCAAACTAAGCTGCAAAAAAAACTTAAACTGGTAAAAGAGATGTTATGGTAAGGACATTTTCACACGAAACATTTTTTAATATTAGATTTTTCCATCACTTTAAAAAAAGAAGTATCATTGACGAAAAATGTTTAGTTAACACAACCTCTTAAGCATATCGTTTTTGCCTATGTGGCATGTTTTGAACCGATTCCTACAAATGATTGACCAGCTGACTCAGTGTGTTGTGATCGGCTTAAGTGAAAATAATATCACAGATATTAATAAAAATGTTCAGTTTCTAAAGCAATTTTCAGCACAAACTGTTAATAATGAATTTCAAGGCTGAGTCAGATTCCGAGAATACAGATGATCAAGAAGAGAGACCAGAACCAAGTTCAAGAATAAATTAAGCAAACCATTTGACAGTGTTTTTATTCTGCAGCACTCTCAAAGCAGCATCTCCATGACATGGCACAACACTACAATTTACTAAATCCTTGCTTTCTTTCTTTGCGTTACTCGTAATATTTCAGAATATGACACACATGTTTGTGAGAGAAATATCTGACCCATGATGGCTAATTTAAATCTGTTAAAATAAACCTTTTGTTGAAAATTATGTGTGTAAATTTACAGATATTATACATGCACAAACAGATAAATTACACACTAAAGGAATAGAACAACATAATGTGCTGCATGCATGTGTGTGCTGTGGTGTATTAAATGATAATCAGTTATATTAATCAAACGCCTTGTCCTCTTTGACTCATAAAACTGTACAACTGTAATATTACAGGTGCTCCCTGTGGGTGTCATTATTGTTCGAAACAAATATAAAAGGAGCCAACAGTATTGCTGCCTCCTGTGGATCTAATGCTTCATACTAAAGTCATTAAGGTTATGAAGCTGTTTGTCAGGAGACAACACGTGTTTGCAGTGCCCTCTAGTGCACGGCAGCAACATGCTGTGCAGGATATTAGCGGCAGACACTCTTTGTTGCTCAAAGCTCATTCTTGTTAATCACGCATAATTCTTTGTTGCCTCCTGGGTGTTTTTTTGATGGAACTTTAAAGCGTTGCCTTTTAAAGAGATAGTTCAGCCAAAAATTGAAAAGTACTAATCATTTATTCTGGTTCCTTTAGGAGTTTCTTTTTTCTGTTGAACACAAAAGAAGATATTTTGATAAATGTTGGAAATCAGTAGCCATTGACATCCTCCCCCATAAAATAATAAACTAAGAAATTCACGTTTCCACTATTCTTCAGAGTATCTTCCTTTTGTGTTCAACAGAACAAACAAACTCAAAGAGGTTTGAAACAAGTAGAGCACGAGTTAATTATGACAGAGTTTGTATTTCTCTGTAAACTATCCCTTAAGGCTTGTGCTTGAAATATCCCAGACTGAGAATCAAATAGTTGGTCAGCTTTGTTTTTGCTGAATTATATTTAAGACAGAACTCATTATTTATATTGAGTGTGAGTGAACAGTGTGTTCTGTCTGCTCTCTCTAAAGAGGAATATCAACATTATTTGGGACAGTGACCTCTTACAGTATTCTTTCATACATTGGCCTCATGCCATGTCTTTCATCCTATCATTGTTTTTAGTTTATTTGTTTACAGGGTCAATGCACATTAATAAACATTACTGTAAAATGTGCCAGAATTAGCCAAGAATGGCTATTTTTCATCTGTAGACCCCTTACAGAATGTTAAAATTTATTGACTTTTTCTTATCTTGCTCTCTTTCTGTCATTTCAGCTGGAGAATTTGATGTACTACAGAGAAAGTAACCACAACAAAGTTGTGCTGCGGGATTTCTACCTGTCCAGGTTTGAGAATGGTTCGATCACTGAGCCCTGTGGCACACCTGAGTATCTAGGTATTTATTCATCACATGATGTTTATTTCTTTTTCATTTTGTGTGTGGAAGAGTAACCTTCACATCTGTTTCTCATATTTGCCGTCAGCCCCTGAAGTGGTGGCACGTCATCGCTATGGAAGACCAGTTGATTGCTGGGCAGTGGGGGTCATTATGTACATACTGTAAGTTTGATGTTGAGATTCAGTTGCTTTTGTCAGGGATTCATTATCTGTGAAGTGAACACAATTAATGTCAAGCAAGCAAATCATGCAAAGCACACACACACACACACACACACACACACACACACACACACACACACACACACACACACATTTGGATTTGTTAGAAATGAGAGAGCCATTCATGCATATTTGTGTTGTGTTGTTCCTACATGACACTACATTTACTTTCATTTTAAATAAATCAGTTTTGGCTTGATGTTGATAATAAATTTTGCATTTAGAGAATGCCATTATAACACCTATTGGTCAGTAATTTCGAAAATATTAATAAATATTACTTAATCAATTTAAATACCAGTGTTGCCAGCTTTGTAGCTGTTCCTCGCCGTTTGATCATTTGAAAAAGCAGCTAGCATCAATATAAACTATGATTTATTTACTGGGAAATATTAGCTTTTAAATTTTTTTAAAACAACCTTTTGTCAGTAAACTACTTTTACATGGGTTAAATTGCTATTTAAGTTTCTATTAGGCAGAATAAAGCTCTTTAATGTAAAAGGGGCAGGTTACCCATTTCTACAGTTTACTTTTTGTTTGTTATATATTTATATTTTTAATAATATTTTTCTGCTCTGACAGCTGTTTCGTTTGAAAGATTTACAGTGATGGTAACTAAATACACAGTCAAACACATTTACTCACCGGCCACTTTATTAGGTAATTGTCCAACTGCTCGTTAATGCAAATTTTTAATCAGCCAATCACATGGCAGCAACTATGCACTATGCATTTAGGCATGTAGAGATGGTCAAGACGATCTGCTGCAGTTCAAACCGAGCATCAGAATGAGGAAGAAAGGTGATTTAAGTGACTTTGAATGTGGCATGGTTGTTGGCGCCAGACGGGCTGGTCTGAGTATTTCAGAAACTGCTGATCTACTGAGACTTGCATGCACAACCCCCTCTAGTGTTTACAGTGAATGGTCCAAAAAGAGAAAATATCCAGTGAGTGGCAGTTCTGTGGGCGCAAAAGCCTTGTTGATGCCAGAGGTCAGAGGAGAATGGCCAGACTGGTTCGAGCTGATAGAAAAGCAACAGTAACTCAAATAACCACTTGTTAAAGCTGAGGTGTGCAGAAGAGCATCTCTGAACACACAACACGTCCAACCTTGAGGCAGATGGGCTACAGCAGTAGAAGACCACACCGAGTGCCACTCCTGTCAGCTAAGAACAGGAAACTGAGACTACAATTCACACAGGCTCATCAATATTGGACAATAGAAGATTGGGAAAACGTTGCCTGGTCTGATGAGTCCTGATTTCTGCTGCAACATTCAGATGGTAGGGTCAGAATGTGGCGTCAACAACATGAAAGCATGGATCCATCCTGCCCTGTATCAACAGTTCAAGCTGGTGTTGGTGGTGTAATGGTGTTGGAGATATTTTCCTGCCACACTATGGGCCCATTAGTACCAAATGAGCATCGTGTTAATGCCACAGCCTACTTGAGTATTGTTGCTGACCATGTCCATCCCTTTATGACCTCAGTATACCCATCTTCTGATGGCTACTTGCAGCAGGATAAAGCACCATGTCAGAAAGCGCAAATCATCTCAGACTGGTTTCTAGAACATGCCAATGAGTTCACTGTACTCAAATGGCCTCCACAGTCACCAGATCTCAATCCAATAGAACATCTTTGGGATGTGGTGGAATGGGAGATTCGCATCATGCATGTACAGCTGACAAATCTGCAGCAACTGCGTGATGTTATCATGTCAATATGGACCAAACTCTCTGAGGAATATTTCCAGTACCTTGTTGAATCTAATCCACAAAGGATTAAGGCAGTTCTGAAGGCAAAAGGGGGTCTGACCCGGTACTAATAAGGTGAACCTAATGGAGTGGCCGGTGAGTGTACACGTATAATTAGCACAAAAAATGTCATCTTCATTTTTTGGCTGCAGTAAGTTTGAAATCCTCTAAGTTAAATTACAACACATCTACAGCATTTTTAGAAGTCAATACATATTCATGATCTTGAAGGTGATGCGTAGTACAACACATCAGAATTTAATGCAAATGACATTTGTAGGTTGTCTGGAAACCCTCCATTTTATGATGAAACTGAGGAGGAGAACACTGACATGCACAACCGGATTATCTTCTGCCGCATTGTTGGTGGAGAATTTGAGTTTGACTCGCCATACTGGGATGACATTTCTCCTGCTGGTATGAAAATGGCCATCTTAGAAGTTCCTGTTTAAAACTAGTAAGAATTCAAATGTGTTTTACATTTCCGATCCATTAAACCCTTTTCTCCATCTCCTTTGTGTCCTTTAGCGAAAGAACTAGTCTGCAGATTTATGGAGGTCGACCAAATGCTGAGAATTACAGCACAAGATGCACTTACACATGCATGGTATAAAACTATAAACAAATGAACTAAAAACCAAGGTCAGCTTCTACAGACAACAACTCAAACCATTTTTTTTCTTTGTTTTTGGCCAGGATTGCTGGAAATGGTGCATCTGAAAAGAATTTGAAGGAAGGAGTTTGTGCTCAGTTTGAGAAAAACTTTGCAAAGGCCAAATGGAGGGTAAGAAGACTCAAATATCATTTGCATCATGTACAATTTGTCAAATGCCCCTAATAACTCACTTTTCTAGCACACACAGCACAATAAATATTAGGATAATGGATACTGTAAAGATGGTAATGGCAAATTAAGCTGTGGTTTAATCAAGCTTCTGACGGTTTTTATATTGATGTTTGCTTTTTCCTTGCATGTGATACCCAGGAGTTGAAGGTACTGTTGATATTCGCGGCGCAGACTAGAGGCAGAGATTCTTTTCTCTGTATAACAATCTTTGACTTGGGCCCTCATATTTCCTCCAGCATCATATCAAATCGTACGATAACACACACTGCTGCAGCGTCTCATGACATGGCCTCATTCTTTAAGCGGCAATCATTCAGGAAATATGTAGTTCAAGTCTGATTGTTGGAAAGACTCTCGCTGTATTTAAGCCTCCCTGTATCTGCACACCAGTAACTAACAAATTTATCACTGCCCAGCTGGTCCCATGTGCATTCAGTCATATGCCGTCTGGCTTCTACTCACAGTGTCCTCGATCTTTCCAGTTGGAATTCCAGTTAGTCCTTCATTCACTCAGACAAATTTTCCAGATTTCCAGACTTCTCATCGTATTGTCACATGTATGAAAGTTGTCCCTGTGTTTGTGTGTGTTTGCCACAAAGGCCCAAAGTGGTTCTTGTCAAAAAAAGAGAGAGAGAAAAGCTGAGATTTGTCCTCGGATGACTTGCAGTGGCCCTGATTCATGGATTCATGTCATGCTTCTGTCAATGACACACGCATATCAGTTGGCGATATTGTGTTGAAGGTTATTATGTGATAGGGAATGCTAACAATAAGTGCAATACTTTACTTTTTTATATGTAGGTTAAAAATAGGGATTCATCTCATTATTGATACTGATCATTTTTATGTAAAAATGTATTTTTAAAACACAAAAAATCATTATAAAATACAAAATTATAAATGATATTGATCAAACTTTATTTTAGGCTACCATTTTCCCTATTAACAAACCATGATGCAGAATATTTACTTTATAACTAGTAGTAAACAGCCAATATCTTAATAATAGGCAGGTAATATGCCACTAGTCAATAGTAAGAATTGGTACTTAAACTAAAGTGTTACCACGATATTAATTTAAAGATTTGCTAAAAATAAAGATTTAGAAAGGTAATCTAAATATAAAAACAGAACATAAAATGTACCTGTTAATTAACAACCAGTAACAGTTATATTTAATTAGAACAGTTAATTTTACTGTTTGTTCCAGGCGTAGATTTCAGCAGTAACTTGAGAGGTAGTGAATTGAACATTAATATATATGTTAGGCTTATTGAAGTCTTTTGAAAAATAAATCGTTATTTTTATTCATCAATGCAGAATCATTCTCATTAGCATTGCAATGCATCTCAAAACAATTGTAATTACTAAAACCATCGCTAATATGCTTGTCTCATGAAAGAAGAGATAGAGAGGGAAACTGACTACTACAGATTGCTACAGTGTTAACTACGCATTTCACCTCCATAGCAAAGAAGACATCACATTGCTTTAAAGGTTAACTAAACACTAAGTGTTTCATTTCTTTCGTTTCACTTCCAGAAAGCAATTCGTGTGACCACATTTATGCAGCGTCTCCGAGCCTCTGATATAGGATCGTCCGAAGGGGCAGTGGAAGGCCAGGGTGAAGGGGTCAAAGCAGATGCATTAGATGGTAAGGGGATACAAACAGACTCAGGTGGCGTTTCTGCTGTAAGCGTGTCCCATGAGGTCTCTGTCGAAAGCAGACCCACAGAGAACCAAGAAGCGGGACAAAGAAAAGTAGAAGAGAAAGAAACAGAGACTCTTGGCCAATCGAACAGCTCTTTGAAAATACAAGCAGAGGAGGCACCGAACAAGAAAGAAACTACAGAAGGCACTTCTGAAATGGACAAATCAACAACAGGTGCAAACCAGAAAGCAGCACCCGTTCAGCCCATCACAACCTCAGACAGCCGTGAGAACAGCATCCCTGTGGAGACAGAGGCCACAACTCTTGGCAATGTTGAGAAGAAATCACCTTTCCATGATACTCCAAATCGACGCAAGATTGCTGCCAATCTCTCGATGGATCATGGTTCATGTTCTGATGCCAAAACTGGTACTCTGTCAACAGGAAAGGAACCCCCTCTCCAATCAGATGACAAGAAAGACACAGTCCACGATATGACCGCAAGTAGCTGGTGTCAAACACAACTCCCAGAAGCAGTTGCAGAGAGGTCGGCAGAAGTTGGGGCACCTTCTGAGGTCAATCCCAAGAGCAGAGAGTTGAAGAAGGGTCGAGCAGACAAGGGTAGCCAGTCGGTGAAAAACATCCAGTCAGTTTATGCGGGATTGGGATCTTCAAGTCTTGGCCAGGATCAAACTGTATTCGTGCAGGAGCTGCAGGAGATGGTCCATGGTGCATCGGGATATGGGAGTCCGTACTGTCCAACCTACTCTGTCGGACAGTATGGAGGTCTAGATCCTGGGAGTGCAGCCAGTGCCGACTGGCAAATGGATTGCGTAATTGAACAGATTGAGAAGCAAATGGCTGCTGTACTAGAGAAGATTGAGGGGGACATGCCTTCTCTGCTGGAGCAGATCAGTGACCATCCTGAGACCCTACCAAGAGCAAAGAGTGCCAGCTCATCCCCTTCACCTCGCCCTCGCTCGTACCATCATTCGACCCCACCTCCCCTTCCCACCACCCCCCGCCCAGTAATGCCTTCTTTACCACACTTGACCATCCCGCCCCCTTCATACCCACCACCTTCCCCACCCAGTCAAATCCAAGGTCACAGCCATCCAACTCCCGACGAGAGTACCAGTGATGGCCAGAAGTCTACAAGGCGGTCTGGCCAGTCACCAAGAGGAAGTGTGTCAGGAAAAGGGTTGTAAATATGCTAACAGGATGTGAACACTCAAGAATAATGAAGGTACACTTTGTAACTGAATCTTTGGGATGTGGATTATGGATCCATTAGTACAGTATTCCTTTATGGGCTGAACAAGTGGGCTCAAACATAAAAGAGCCTCGTTATTGATTGTATGTGATGGATAAGAAGCTTTTTTTTAACGTGTAAAGAGGAAAGTAACTAAGCTAGCTGAATATATGGGAACACTATTTTGTATTATTAGAGGACACAGATAAGGTTATCTCACTATACATGGGTGTAAATGGTTATGCTCTACACTACCAGATCATTGCAAATGCTATTATGTTTCCTAAATAATAATTTCATAATTGTAATGTAGAGTCTGTGGAGAGTTTATATACAACAGTTTATATAACTTGAACATTTCTCCTTTAATGGCACTTGTTCCCTTAAAACAAGTCGGCAACCTGCTCTGTTTTGGAGAACCGCTGCACGTTTGCTCTTCGCCAGGTACTGACGTTGGAGGGTTTTATCGTTTTTTTTGTCACTTCATCCATCTTGGATTTTTGCTCTGAGATAGTGAAGTTAAAGCAGTGCATCTCTGTACTCTCATCAATCATTTTCCCTGTGTAATATTTCCAATAAGGCTATTTAATTTATCTTTCTTATCGTTTGTTCTCACACTGTACAGCCCTTTCTATAAGTCTCTGCCAGACACGACAGGTTTTCATAGATTGAGAATGATAAAGCTCAGATAATGTGAATTGATCATAACTTTGAGACTTTATATCTATATTTTCTATCCTGGCCCTTTTTCTAAAGTTATATGTGTCCATCTATGTGTTAGTTAGATTCTCATTCTCTTACTCTCTTTTCTTAAGTAATGATGCATACTAATATATCTTTGCAATGTATAATACTTTTGTTAATATATGCTAGAGTAACTAAGCTCTAATGTCTATATGTAAAGTCCTCGCAAATGTCTGTGAAATGTAACTGTGGCTTCCCCCTCCCCAAATATTATATAGTTTTTGGTGATGTGAATATTCTTCCAAGTTATTTTTTGCACTCTCTACATGAATATTTAAATAAAATTCTGATCAAACCATCTTGTTTCAGAGGCTTTGCTTTTTGCGTGACTTTTGGATTGATATAAACTTTGACAGTATTTACATTTCTAGCTTAAAAGCATTATAAATATTACAACTCTGAAATAAACTTGTTTGAAGTTTGATGAAGTTGCTTAAAAGTAAAAAAAAAAAGAGAGATAGATAGATAGATAAGCTTGGCAGCAGTCAGGTTTACTATCCTTAATGCTAATCTGTTGTTTCTAGTTCATAAGGATATTCCAGCAGCACACGTTTAAATGATTTGTTCCCCCAAAATGTTAATTTGCTGTTAATCTATTCCCCCATATGGTTGTTCAAGATATAAGGTACTTTATTTATTTCTAAAATGAATTTCAAAGGAAACCCTGGACTTTGAGCGTCAAAAACTGTTGTGAATGTCCTCAGGACTGTTTGCAAAGGCTGTGTATTGGTGGAAATACTGATACATGTTCCTGTTCTTGCACAGACCAACCGTTTCACTTTGTAAGACTTCAGTGTATCATCAGGAGAACTTTTGTTCTTTGAAAGTGCTGGTAGCCATTGGCTTGAATTGTATACAACTTCAAGTAGGGCTGCCTGGGCGATATGGCAAAAATGCAGTCTCAATAATATTGTTCCATTTTGAACGATAATATATTTTGATATAAGTTGTTAATGCTTCAACAATGCTTGTTTTTTAAAAGAGTACCCCAGTAATTACTGAAGCCACAAAAATAAGAGGGTCCATTAAAAGGCATGACATATTTTGGTCCAATCAGTTTTCGGTGGCCAAAAATATGGTACATCTCTAATATCAACAGACAACTAGATTCCTGTTGTTGCACATTTCTGCTGTGTAATTGGCTCTTAGATCAATATAGAGTAAAAAAGTCCAGAGTTATTGTTGTTGACAGAAATTTTATTGTGATTCGATATAATATCATTTATCGGCCCAGCCCTAAATCTCCAAGTATATCAACACAGGTTTAGCTGAACAAAAATTTTGATGTTCTGCTGAAGAAAAAATTTACTAATAGTTTTGATGGCCTGGGGCTGTTATCTAACATCATATTAATTTTCGAGTGAACTATCCCTTTAAGGACTTTTAAGATATAACAGTTTTGCTACAGTGTAATAATGCAAAGGAATGTTTTATTGCACTGTCACTTTCCTGTCACTTGCTATACTGTAGGACAGCTCATCTTCTCAGCTAGTAATCTATTAGATTGCTGAACAAGATATACCTTATTAATACATTGTTAAAATGTGCAACAAATAAGCCTAAATTTAACTTCTTTTACATGAAACAATGTGTCCAGGGGCCAGGTTTTTCTATCCAATAAAGTCAATAGTTGTTTACAGCCTTCCCAGTATAATTTACCCCAGTGTTTACAGTATGTCTTGGATTTATTTACACATTCTTATTAAGTATTTGGCTTCTTCTGAAATATGCTAATTTCCAGAAATCGCTTTGTAAGCTTTGAGAAGATATCACGTCGACAAAGAGGTAAACTTGTGCGTTTTGCTGCTATTGATGCTCATTTAAACTGAAACAAGGTTTTTTTTTTTTTAACTTTGCCTATTATTTTGATGGCCATTTAAATTTAAAAAGTGAATGTAAAGCGTTAAGAACATTTTAAAATAATTTGTACGGTATATAATTTTCCTTAGACGTCCATATAAATTCACTTTAACATCTTGATGTTGATGATAAAACTTTTGTTTTTGTTGTTGACAAAGATGAAACTCCATGTTCTGCCCAAAAGCAACTTGACGCACATTTAGACACTAGAAACTACTTTTCCCATAGAGGATAGCGCAACCCAAGCTTTGGGCGCGTCTATTTTATAGGTCGACGGGGGGGATAATGCTGTCGAAATAACGTTTTCGACAAATTTTAAAAACAGTTTTTAATATTACCCAAATACGTTAACTTCTAAACTTTATTCAAAACTGTTAAAATTCTGTAATGTATTAAGTTAAAGCATATGTTTTTTCAAATATATACACGCGTGTGTGTTATTCCCCTGTATCTTAAACA